>NC_048298.1:88333524-88465957 GCF_013100865.1 Trachemys scripta elegans | reverse complement strand
GGGCAGTTGGGAGCAGGGGTCCCAGGAGGGGGCAGTCAGGGGACAAGGAGCGGGGGGAGGGGGGAGTTGGGAGTTCTGGGGGGTGGGGCTGTCAGGGGGCAGGAGTGGGGAGAGGGATCGGAGCAGTCAGGGGACAGGGAACAGAGGGGTTTAGATGGGTCGGGAGTTCGGGGGGGGCTGTCAGGGGGTGGAGAGTGGTTGGATGGGGGCGTGGGACTCCCAGGGATCTGTCTGGGGGTGGGGATGTGGATAAGGGTTGGGGCAGTCAGGGTACAGCTAGGGGGCCAGTTAGGATGGGGGGGAGGGTCTCAGGAGGGGGCAGTCAGGGGACAAGAGGCAGGGAGGCTTAGGTAGGGGGTGGAGTCCTGGGGGGTGTTAGGGGCAGGGGTCCCAGGAGGGGGCAGTCAGGGGACAAGGAGTGGGGGGAGGGTTGGAGGTTCGGGGGGGGGCAGGGGCGGGGCTAGGGCAGGATGGGGGCGGGGTTCCTCCCCTCCTCTTTTTTGCTTGCTGAAATATGGTAACCCTAAGCTTGAGCAGAGATAGTGCAAGTCTGTCTGCCCACACCAGGAGGCATGTCCCCAGCTTCAGGGTAGACCATTCCACAGAGGGCTAAGTATTCTCCCCCTCTAATCAGGTGTGGGCTGCTATTTCCTGAAGAGAATGCAACTTGTCTCTTGTACATACACCTAAATCCTGAGAAGTTGTAACTTGCAGTTGCACAATCACATCGATGCAATATTGTGCTCTGGGGGTTCAGAAAAGCAAATTCTATCCGTGAAGTGAATGCCCTTGGACTACACTTGATTCCATTGTTACCACCGGGGAGATTGCACCTGTGAGTGAGCTTCAGGTCTGCATTTGACAAGCGCAGATGCAGCCCTACTGAGTCACTATTCATTTCCTGCAGTGCCTCAGTTTTAACTTAATCTGCCATAACCAATACTACTTCCACAAGCCTATCTGACCAGATCTCAACTTGAGACTGAGTCTAGAAGGGGAAAAAAAAAAAAAAGACACAAATAAACCTTTCCAAAGAATAATTTCAGAATTGAATTGGGAAGATTTTTGTTCCACCCTTTTCCATCACTTACATATTTATCTTGAAGTTTTTTTTCTCCTTAAGAATTGCCTCTGCTAGCTGCTGCTGCTGACTTTCATCCGTGCCCACCAACTGCTCAGGAAGGGAAAATGACTTGTAAGAGATACAACCAAAAGATGGGGGGGAAGTCACTAGCTAGTGCCCTTCACCTTGAGAGGTCCCAGGGCACGTTATGAACTACAAGGCTCGGGGAAGATGGTTCACACACAGGCAGCCACCTCTGGGGCAGGATGGGGCAGCTGGTTAACAGCACCTCTGTGGAGAGAGGTTGCAGCCACCTGGCCCTACATTTTGGGCCTGCGCCCATCAGATCCCAGGCACATGTGTCCAGCTGTGCAGGACTCTCAAGCCCCTGGCACTAGGGGAACACTTAGCACAGGTTAAGGAGAACAGAGGTGACCGGGGTGTCAGTGTTGTAGCCCAGCAGAGGAGGTATCCTTGGTAGTGCCACACCCCCCACGGTCAGGCTGGGGCTCAGGTAACCATCCACAGAGCACGCATGGCCCAGTCACCCCACCAGCCCCTGCTCCAACCGGGTCCGCTGTGCAGGTACTGACCAGACATGATCCTGCTTAGCCAGAGGGGAGGGCACGAGACCGGCCCACAGTCGCTCTGAGGGGCGGGGCAAACAAGCCTCCCCGCCTATCAGCACAGGCCCCTGGGGAGGCGGGGCGACTTGTTTGCATACTAAAGTCAGAGCACCAATCAGGACGTAGGGCGTAGCCAAAAGCGCCGGAAGGCGCCGATTGGCCGAAGCCTACGGTTAACTGCAGGGATGCGGCGGTAACGGGGAGATTGGTCCCGGACGCCCCGGGAAGGGGACGGGACACGGATTCCTTACAGACCTACCAAGATAGCGGCCGAGTTGAGCGTCGGGAGTTTATCGAAGGGCCTCACAAGCGACATCACTGCAGAGTACCGCGCGGGCTCTGCCGCGCCAGGACTTCAAACCGCCACCACGTGCTGCGTCATCACCCGCCGGACCGCCCAACGCACGCAGCGTACGCGGAGCAAGATCACCGCACGCCACTGCGCATGTGCGACTGTACGGGCGGGAGGGGCCAGGGAAAAAAGTGTGAGGTTGAGCGACGCGCATGCGCAGGTGTGTGCACGCGCGCGCCCGCCGGAGAATCACACCGCGTGCTGTGCGCGCTTCCTTGGTGCGGCGTGAGGGCCCTCGCGCTGCGCGCGCGTGCGCAGTTCGCTTCCGTTACCTTACTTCGGTCTCCCGGCGCGTGACTGTCTGGCGCGCGCGTTACTCCCCCTCCCCTGGTGCTGCTTGCGCAGCGCAGTCTCGCTAGGGGTGAGCCGGGGCCGTGTTCCTGCGCGTGCGACTTGCGGCGCGGTGCACGTGCCTGGGTCCCAGCCGCGCGTTAGAGAGACGGGGGAGGTTCGCCAATACCGACCTGCGTTGGAGCCTGCGCAGGGCTCTTCTGCTCAGGGCCTGTCAGTCCCCTGGCCCAGGGTTTTCGGTGTGGGGCAATATAAGCGCTGGCCCCACCTCCCTGGGCTTCTCCTCGGCCCTGATGCCAGTAGCCTGGCTCATAGCCCAGGGGTGAGTCGGGGCACGGGAGGCTGGGGTCAGGTTCTGCCCCGGAGGGGGGGCTGGAGAGCAAGCTCAGCCCACAGTAGTGGCTCCTGTGCCAGGTGAGGCGTTCCCCTGCAGTGCCCTGCGCCTTTCCTGGTACCACTGGGTCGCCTGCCCGAGTGGGGCTGTGATGGGCCAAATAAAATGACCTGGCCAGTCAGATGCAGCCCCATGGCCACCAGTTGCCATCTCTGAATTAATGTGGTATTGGGACACCACTGGCATTAGTCATACATAATGGTCACTCAGTTTGGACGTTCATAATAATAAATAATACTTGGCAGTTTTTTAGGTGCTTTCTACCCAGGTACTACAAAGCAGTTTAATAGAGATGCCTGGTGTTTATACAGATATTAACTAACCACAACAACCTTATGAGGTGGGGTGGGAGGATGAGTATTAGCTCTATTTTACAGAAGGGAAAACAAACACAGATTAATGCTCCTAAAGGGAAATAAGAATTAAAAAAAAAAAAAAAACGATTGGGGGTTTAGGCAAGAAAGGGAAGGAGTTACACACCAGTGGCATGCTGTCTGTATACAAGGCTTGCCTTGCCTGCATGCTTGAGTGGCTGTATGTTGTCCAGCTGATAGCGCTCAGGATGACTGTCCACTCCTCATGAAGGATGGCATTTGTGAGGATGTAATGTCACACTGCATTTGTAGAACAAAATGGCATCCTCTGCACAGTGTGATCTCAACCCAGGTGTGACCGGATACGTGAGGTCATGCCACATGGAGGATGCCATTTTGGACCACCTAAACGTGAGTTGTTGCATGCCTTACTAAAACCGTCATAACACGCCACTGCTACATGCAAACTGTAAGTCATTTTCTCACTATTAAAATGCATCTATCATTAGGATGAAATACAAAAAATATTTATCAGCACACAGCAACACTAATCAACAATTGAGATGGGAAGTGAATGTTTTTCAGTCCTCTTCCTCACTATCTGCAGCACAGAGCCTCAGTACAGTGCTTAGTCACTGTCTGACTACTGACCCAGAGATAAGTGATCCTAGTTGTTTTCCAGCACCAGCAGAGAGGCATAGACTGATGAGAGGATTGAGAGCCAGGAACTCATTAGGTGTAATCTTCACTCTTACATGGATTCCCCCTGACTTTCAGCAAGTCACTTAACCTGTCTGTGCCTCAGTTCTTCATCAGTAAAATGGGTTTAATGGTCCCTACCTGCCTCCCAAGACTGCTGAGTGGATTCATTCATTCGTGTTTGTGAAGAGTTTAGAAGATGGAAAAGGGCTAAATCCTACTACCACACCCTGATGGATTTCCCCTGGAGCTTTCTCGCATTCACTTACCACCCAGGCATCCTGCTCTTTTGCTTATAGTATCACTGATATGAATCAGTTAGTTTACAGAGCAATTCGAAGATGTAAAGCAATATATAAAGGTTGTGTTATCACAATGAATTTGTAATGAGATCATAATCTGAAGAGACACCTGACAATCTAATGCCCCTGGAGAGGCAGTCCGTCACCCTCCTTGATCCCAAGATATAAAACTGCAGTCTGGCTGCAGCCATTGTTGCTTGACTGCACTGCCATGCAGAGGTAGCTTGAATCTTGTATATAGTTAGCAGCTTTGTTTCATGCTGGGCTTGGGTCACTGCCTGAGCTTTAACTATAACCCCGCATAATAGGGAGTATTTGTGTATGCTTGGGGGCAGGGAGAGACTCAGAAGGCTCGAGGATGATGTCATGGGCTAACGAAGACAGTGTGGACAGACTTGCAGGCCATACCTTTCCCTGTCCTCTGCTGAGTGCTCATAGGAGAGGCAGGGTGGTTGTGGTGGGTAATATAGTCTGACATCATATGGCTTAGATGCCTGTTTTGATCCTGACAAAGGCAGACAGCTCAGCTCATTGCCAGCACTAGGCGAATTACAGGTGAAGCAGAAGGGATCAGAGAATATTTATGGTTCCTGTCAGATTCAGTTGGGAGGGAATCCAAGACAGGCATGTTCCAAAGGTTCGAGGCAGACAGAAGCATTGAATAACCAGAGGCTGCTAGTTGGGGTTGGAGTGAGAAGACAAAGGTTCTTTTATTTGCTGAAGAAATTAAAATGTGCTAAAAGATGCAGCACCAAGTTAATAAGAGAAATGATTCTCCCCACTCCTCCCCTCCCCTGCTCTCTATATTGAAAGAGAGAGCTGTAGCTAGGGATGAGGTCATTGCATAGTATGGGACACACGGGCTTCATCCACTTGTCACTGCAGGCATTTCAAACATCGGTTTTCAATTTGAGAGCTCCAGCACTGATTAGCCAGTTTATCTTGATTCCACAGTTATCTAACTGTCCATACTAGGCATTTTTACTCTGCTCATTGCCATGTTATCTGAGTATCTTGGCACCATGTGGGTGGGCACTTCTTCAACACACCACCTTCTAGGTATGAGACCCTCCTATCTTTGTATGAGAGGAGGAGAGATCTGGTAAGTGCTAGGCTCCCCACCCAACCTCCATTTTTATTCAGTCTTGGGCTGTCCCTTTAGAGACTCCCACTGCCCTTGGATCTCAACTCTATCCTCTCATGGGGTAAGAGGAATTTAATCTCCATTCTTCTTGTTTGCTCATTTCTGCCCTGTCCCCATTTTTTAAGTGAAGATGCTCACGCTCCTTAGCTACCCCTGCACTCATTAATTAGGGCACTTCAGAAAGTGCTCCATGATCCTCTGCTATAACTGCCAAATAATTCACAGAAGTGGCATTCTCCCTTTAATCCTGCTGCTGCTTTGTAGCCTCTTACTGAAACATGTGCTATGCAATCTGGGGCACTGGAGGAAGAGGTAAATCAAACTTTCTTGAATAACAGTTATGAATGGCACAAAGAATTCAGACAAAAGCAAATTTATTTATTTATTTTTTTGGGTGGGGGAGGGATGGTGCCCCAAAACAACCACTTCACAGTGAGCCCATTTCCATGGGTATGAGGAGATGTTGGGACTAATTCTCCACTGCTTTGCACCTGGTGTAATCATTTACAGTGGGGTCAAGAAAACACACCCAAATCAGAATGGTAGCATTTTACATTCACTGCACAGGTGTAAATGATGGCACAGGAGACAATGCAACAGGGAATCAGTTCTGCTAGGAATACAGGCTCACTGAGAAGAGGAAAGCTGGTCAAGGAGGATTGATCTGTGTATAACAGTCCAGATTTCTCTAATTAGTTTCCTTGTTTAAAACTATGAGAGCATCCAGAAGGCAGACGACACCACAAAAACACTGGAATATTTGATTTGAGATATGCTGATATACTTCCAGAGGGCTAGTCTCTCCATGGGGAAATCAATTATGCTGAAACTGGGTATTTAAGCACAAGTATTTTTGTGACACCTGTTGGAGCGCCTCCTGCTTGTAAACTTGAGGCACATCTAGTTTTGCAAACCTGTGCTAGTAGATCCTGGACTTGGGCAACTGGATATTAGTTCACATGGCTTGTTACCTTATAAGCTCTGCAAGTGCCGACAGTGCCAGCGTGTTTCTGAAGACACACAATAGATGCTACTCATTCTGAAAATTGAACAGGTTATAGGACATTTTGGTTAACCGCATTCTCTTCATGTTTTTCAATATAAGACTGAGGTACCATTCTAGCATGGCATGAGTTCATCTTTACCAAAGCCAGTCTATGGGCAAACACATCAGCATATTTTCCACATAACCCTCTTCAGGACACTGGATATTTTATTTACCTTAGACCAATGAGGCAAAGGGGCATATCCAGCTGCATCCCAGTAATGACAGAACCAACTCCATTGTTAAAACCAGAAGTAAAAATTATAGGGCCAGATTCTTGGTGGCACAAAGGGAGTGGAAACTGGGTGTGAGTCCCCCAATGTGTCTCCTATGCCTCTGTCCCCAGAACCCATAGCATGATGAACTCCAGCAATCCTCAGTTGTCCCTGGAAGGTCCCTTAGGGACCATAGTCAGCTAGTGAAGATTAGAGAAACCCCCAGGCCGAAAGCCTGGCTTGGCAGAGAATCAGGGAGCTTTAACCAATTCCCTGACAACCCTATTTCTGCTGTGCCCTGCAGAGGTTGGACATAGCAGATACTCTGACCTGTACTGTTTACCTTGATGCATATCTTACTTTTACCTTGATGTAACCAACCCCAAACCTCCAATCTTTTTTTATATAAGTTTTAAATGCACATTGTGACCTTGGGCTTTCATCTGTCTGTACCTTGGGTTCCCCATCGTAAAATGGGGATGAGGATATTGACCTCCTTTGTAAATTGGTATTATAGTCCCATACGAGTTCCAAGACACCATACCGAATGCTTTATTAATATATAGGGCCTGATTCATTACTGCCTCACTCTGGTTTTGCACTGAAATCAATGGACTTACATCAGTGTAAAACTGGAGTAACACAGTGGTGAATCAGGCCCACGTTTTTCAAAGAAACGGCAGCCCTGGTATCCTTTTTTGTTTCATGGTTATTCATCAGTATTTTAGCACATAGTAATGAGTTAAAGCATTTCTATGCTGTCAAACAGTATACAGTTCATCAGTGTCTGGTGCTGTCTTATCCATAGTAGTTCTCATAACGAGCTGCATAGTATCCTCAGCAGACTCTCACCAATGTATCCTAGTGATCTGCAGTTCCAACAGTCTAGTCTTTTGAAGAAGCATGTAGCACGCAAGCTTCCCAAAAAATGAAAAAAAAAAAAACCCAACACCTCCTGAAAATGTTCTAATTTGTTTTCTATTATTACAATTTGTTTAACAATATATAGGTTTTGAACTGCTTACTGCCAACCAGATGTGCACTTTGTTTGGTCACATGAAAATGTATCCTCTCTCCACAGCCATGGTTAGTGTAGAGTCTTGTATGGGTTACTTGGAACAAGCACTCTTTTAGTTTAGGGCCACCAAAGAATGACAAAAGAACTGCCATGCAGTGCTTCACCTAGGAATACCTCAAAGCAATATGTTCCTGCTGCCACTTTCTTTACATCTGTCAGGGACTTGGAGCATGTTTCCCCTTCTAGCTGTTTCTCAAGCGTGCCTTGTAATGCTCTGCTTTAAGATTTGCTCCGGGAACATAATATCCCTTCAAAATGTCAATCCAATTTTTGTCTCATCTAGCTTTTGTGGTGCTCTTCAGTCAGTCCATATTCCATTCGTTTTTCTTCCTAATATGGTCAAGAATATGCCCTTTCAGTTTATTTCTTCTATAATTTGATTTGTGAGGAGATAATGATCCAAAATGGTCAACTAAGTATTAAAGCTCTTTTCAATTATGTTAAAATAAGGGCTTCAGCTGCATCAAATGCAGCTGTTTCAACAGTTCTTTCTGGAAAGATACTGTATTCATATGCAGCCAATCTTCTTAGAACAAATAGGAAAGACTTTCATCCTAATTGGATTCCCTGTTGTATAGCAGAGAATCAACAAGCACCTACTTAGCATTTCTAAATTAATGTTAACTTTTACTAAACTCAGACAAATTCAGCAAGGTGTGAAAGAAATCAGATCGCATCCCAAGCAGCTCTCAGCACAGCTCTGTCTCCAGCTCATTTAGATACAGATGCAGACTAGAATATTAGCTGCTACAATGTATTACCTTTCAACATTCCTAGCTCTAGCCAACAGGAGCACAGACCGTCATATGACTCTATTGCAGGCCATACATATACATTCTGAACCCAGTAATTCTTTAGTTGCTGAATTACAGTATTGTGGAAAGTTCATATCTAAACATTATTCCCCTACTCCTCAGGATCTGGAGTATCCTTGGGCCAAATAAATTCAGCTAATTTGGAATGAACCCAAGAGAGGAGTGTTCTGAATCAGAGCAATCAAGTGAGACAGGCAATTTAGAGGCCAAATTATGTTTTAACTCAATCAGTTGGGGTAAAATAGAAATCAGTAAAATTGGGAATAATCACAGGTAAAGCAGAGTTAGTTGTTTTAGCAGGAACTACTATTTAGGCTTATACCATAATCTACTGTAAACTGTTACGTACTATATATTTACTATTATCTTAATCAAACTCACTTTATAGGTAACAATTTGCATTTATGAAATAACATAATTTTGAATTGGAAAATACAATGCCCTAGAATATAAACCCCACTGTTACATGGTCCTTTTTCAGTTTCCAGCCCCTGTAAGCCCAGATTTTGGAGGAAAATTTGAGTTATATCTTCAGCAATCTTCGTTTACTGTTTTGAATTCCAGGGTAAATAAAAGCTTGTATTCCTTGACACTGTGTTTTGGCTACTTGATTAAACAATTATCTCTTCACTCCTTTCTGGTTCACAGTCCTTTGGTCTCTGACCGTTTCTCTATCCCTGTCACTTCACCTTATATACCATAATATGGTGTTTGGGTTTTTTTTTCCTTTTTACAGTCCTTTTTCTTATATTCCATACAGCACACTTCCTCTTTATTCTTAAGTTTGTTTCTCTTTAATTAGTTTCTTTTATTACAGCTTATTTCTTTCACATTTCACTCTTGCTTTACTTTCCTCAGTTTTCTAATAATTTCTTAGATTAGACTCTCTAATTATTTTCCTTTTGTTTAACAGTACTGTTCTTCCTTTAACTTGTCCCCTTTTGCCCTTATATTACTGTCTTTCCTCTTTGTAGGTACTGTCCCTTTTGTGGCTATTCCTACCGTTCCTCTGATCTCTTGTCTTTCCTATCCTTCCTGAACTGGACTTTCTCCCTTTCAGTTCTGTTCCTGCTGCCCCTTTGATGATACAACTCAGCCACCGAGGTCCCTATCTACTAACTCTCCATTACTGTATCCCTTCCTTTCTGGTACCAGTTGCTGCCTTGCTCGCTACTGGCATCTCTTTCTCCTAATGCTGGCCATGCTACCTCCAGACTCCACGAAATGTTTCCGTTGCTGCATCTTTCTTTGGCCTGCTCACAGCAATAATCTAGAGAGGAAGTTGCTGCCTGGTCAGCCCTACTGTTCCCATTGCTCTTTAGACCCAACAGCCTCCAATACAGGTGGGGCATTACAAGGGCAACTGTACTGACTTTATTGGAGTTGCAGCCATGTACACATATTCAGCTCCCAGACCTCACTGAGTACCTAAGCCAGGAACTTAAAGGAGAGGCCCACAACAGGTTAATCTTGATGGGTAGGTGGTATCAGGGAGTTTGTAGATCCCAAATTGTAGGGTAGGCTGGGAGGTCCCTGGGTTAGAACTGGTTGAAATTTTTTGGCAAAACATTTTTATGTAATGTAGCTTTTTAATCAAAAGAAATTTTTTATGGAAATTTTTCATTCTGGTTGATTTTTCCCCTGATTTTTCAATGAACTATTGCAAACTAAAACTCGGTTATTGGCAAAGTCAAATGAGCTTTAGTGGCTTTAAAAACATATTTACTAAAAAAAATTTTTTTTTAACAAAAGTGCTCTTAAAAACAGATTTTCTGGTTAAGGCGTTTTTTATTTTTTGCTAAAAATGAGTTCTTTGCATAAAATAAACTCCCATGGCCTTTTCTGCCTAGCTCTACTCTGACTAGTGGAGTGAAGGGCAAGGGGTTAGAGTGAGGCCCCTTGCATGGTTACAGCTACCTTCCCAAGCTAAGTCCCAGCTGTTAAAATCCTCCCTCAGTCCCCATGACAAGACCCCCACCTCCCTAACCCTCTTATCAGTTACGAGTCCTCCTATCCATGGGCCGTGGCTATAATAGGCCAGAGGAAGCTCTTGGGAAAGAAGTTTTTGCTTTATTAATCCCCATGCAGGTTCCGGGAAAGCTGAGGAGGCGGTATGTGCTATTTCGCTTCCTGGGTTCATCAGTAACCTCCCTGGACTCCAGGGACATTACTGATAGACCCATGAAGCTGAGTAGCAAATACCACATCATCTGTGGCCACAGAACCTACATGGGACAGATCAAAGGCTTCTTTGGACAAGAGCTGGGTGACCGCATGTGAGGAGGAACAGGGATTTTCCCAGGGTGTGGGGATCTCCTGAGGCAAGCTTAGTGGGTCAGCCTGATTGCGTCCATTTGAAAAGAGAGGCAGCAGCTGGTCCCTAGTTTCTGCTTGGAAAAGGAAAGTCAATCAGGAAAAGAGTAGTGTGGAAGAGTAACAGGAATTCTTCCTGGGCGCTGCGCCAATGTCCAGAAGCAGCGTATTCCATCCTGGAAAGGGCTGAGTTTGGAATGTCCAGCCACTGCGCGTTGAAGGGAAGGATCTATGGGCCTGAGAAGCTGCGGCCCTCAAGAGGCACTTTGAAAGCCAAAGGGGCCTTGGGTGAGTTTGTAATGGTGTGACTTTGAGGAGCGTGTGAAGTGTGGAAGGGGGAGGGTAGAATGAAAGGGTTGTGAGAGGAAGAAGGTGCTGAGCAGCCCATCGGTGAGGGAAAGGTCCCAGGCAGGTGCTGTGGGAAGAGCTGCGTAGCCCCCAAAGGCGGCCTGCTGGGCAAGCGCATGTGAGGAGGGACAGGACTTTTCCCAGGGCTATTGCTTCCTGCAGCCAAAGGCTTTAGGAAGAAGAGAGCAAGGGATCTTGTTCCCTGGTGGAGGCTAGGTGTGATCAGGATCAGCTCTAGCCACCAGCAACGCAAGCACGTGCTTGGGGCGGCACATTTCTGGGGTGGCATTCCAGCCATCCTTTTTTTTTCGGGACAGTTGCGCTCTCAGAGCTGCGCCACTTAGCCGGGGCGAGGGCGCCGCACCCCTGGCCATAGTGGGAAGGAGAAGCCTCAGCCCCGGGATGCTGAGCTGCCAGGGCCCAGCCACTACCTGGGGAGGAGAGGGCGAGTCCTGCCACGGAGCCAAGGCTGCGCCGCCTCATCTGTGCATTGGCTGCTGTGTGCCACCCCTTATATTGGGGCTTCTCTGTGCGGCTGGGCGGGGGAGGGGATAAAGCCCCTGCAGGTGCTGGGAGAAGGAGACATCACTCCCTCCACTTCCAGCGCAACCTGCAAGCCCCAGCCCCACCTAAGCTTGGGGCAGCAAATTTTTTGCTTGGGGGGGGCGGCAAAAAACTGAGAGCTGGCTCTGGGGTGTGATGTAAGTTGGCCTGTAGGAGCTCCATACAGCACACAATCCAGCCCCATTTCTTGTTTGTATAGTGGTGCATATCCCTGCCTGGCAAGTGGGGTTTGATTCCCCAAAGGGGAGAAAGAAATGCCTAGCCAGTACGTGCCTCACTTCCTCCTTCTATAGTGACTTCTGTTCACACCCTGCAGTGTGGATTTTCAGCTCCAGAGAGACAATTAGCCCGCAAGACCACCCCTGCCTGCTTGTACTAGCAAAAGCCTCTACATTGCCTTCTGCCATTGGGCCCAGCTTCAAGACCTGCATGTCTGGGCACTTTTTGGAGTCACAAAGGGAAATATTCAGCCAAATGGGGTGGCAGCTGGTCAAGGGGCCAGGAAGAGAGAAAAGTGGACAGGCAGCACGCTGGCCTCCTGTCTTTTTTCCTTTTGTTATGATTTTAACTGTGACAGTAATGGGGAAACTTGAGAAATAGCTGTGGCGATAGGTGGCCACTCCAAGAGTGCAGAACTGAGCATTTCACTCTCTGTTGCTTCATCAGCTGACAGCTGGCTGTGATCGTATAGTGGTCAGTACTCTGCGCTGTGGCCGCAGTAACCTCGGTTCGAATCCGAGTCACGGCATTGCTTTTGGATGGGGATCTCCTGATGCAAGCTTAGTGGGTGAGCCTGATTGCGTCCATTTGTAAAGAGAGGCAGCAGCTGGTCCCTAGTTTTCCCTTGGAGAAGGGGAAGAATAACAGGAATTCTTCCTGGGCACCAACGTCCAGAAGCAGCATATTCCATCCTGGAAAGGGGTGCTGAGCCGCCCATCGGTGAGCGAAACGTCGCAGCGCTAAGAGCCTTTTCCCTGCGTTAGCTTGGGGTCTGCGGAGGCGCTGCAGGGCTTGGCTAAGCCTGTGTGCAGGAGGGGAAGGCTCTGGGCTTCCTCCACTAAGGGGGCCTCCACCCGCCCCCCCATTCTCAGATCACCGTGGGGGACGGGGGGGAAGAGCTCCTGAGTCCCGCCCTTTGCTCCCGGCCACCAGCCCTTCACACCACCCCTGCGCCCAGCCCAGCTTCCCCCAAGCCCTGCCGCACTCCCGTGCAGCCCAGCCTGGCTTGCCGCTGGCTCGCCGTCAGACAAGTCACAGACAAGCCGATCAGCCCAGCCGGGTCCACCAGCCCGGACAGACCCTCCCGCCTAGGTCCCCGCGAGACGGCTCCCATCGCAGCCCGGCTCGCTCTGTACCACGTGCGCTGAAGCGCTGCTAGCCTTGTTGCTACGGCAACAGCACATAAAGGCCTCCGCGCCGTTTCGATTGGTCGGGGAAGGTTTTGCCCCGCCCGTGAGGGGGAGGCGGGGCCACGGCCGGCAGAGTGCCTCGCAGGTTGATGGACGAGGGGTAGCCGCGGGGGGCCAGCGCGCGCGTCGCTCTCACGCGCTCTGCTCCGCCTGTCCCGCCCCGCCCCTCTTTCCCTCCCTGTGGTCCTGACACGCGCAGCGGTGTCACGCGCGAGGGGCGCTCCCGGGGTCTCGAGGACCAGAGGCTCGTCCGCGCGCTGCCCGAAGCCCCCGCGCGACCCACGCTCGTGGAGCCCGGTAGGTGGCGCGTGCCGGACCCTTAGGCGGGGCGGGCGAGCTGCGCCCCCTGGCCAGCCCCGTGCCCCCGTCCCAGGCTTGGCTGGAGCCCCTCTGTGTCCGGACGTCTCCAGCAGCACCCGAAGGGCGCGCTGCGGCGGGGAGGGCTCGGGTTTCCGTCTCGGAACCACAGTTCGACATGTTCCCTCCCAGACCTGGCAGGGGAGGAATCCCGCGGCTGAACCTCTGTACCCCGGCCAGGGCCCCTAGTGAGCCAGCAGCCCCCTGCGTATCTCGCTAGCCCGCCTTCATTTGGCCAGTGGAAGGAGGCTCACGGTCAGGCGTCGGGCGGCCCTTGCAAGCTCTCTCCGGTTCCTCCTGCCCAAGTGGATTTTGCTCAGTCCCTTGGGACTGGTGCTCAAATTCCTGGGAGGCCCAGTATGCCATCATAGCTATTTCCACAACACCTCTAGCCAGCCTGGTGTCCAGCACAAATGATCAATCCGAAGAGGTGCTGCTGCAGGGGGTTGTTGTGTTGAGGGTGGGATGCATCGTGGGTTTTTAGAAGGAGGAGGGATCCCCTCGAACTTAGTTAACTGAAATCTCAGCTCAAATGTAGATGATGTTTTTCACCTTTAAAAAGGCATGAACTTAAGTGAAAAAAACCACTGAAATGTTAGCACAATGGGGGTTAAAGCCCGCTTAAGATCAGCAAACCCACGGTGTAAAACCGACACATTCTCTAGTCTAAATATCTGCTCTTGGGGTCTTTCAGTCAAAACAGCTCATTTCACTGACCAAAACAAGAGCTGACTGCAGAGCTAGTGTATCGCTGTGGGAGAGCGAGGTGGGTTCTAATATGTCTCACAGTATGTCCAGCCAAGATCTGATTGCAAAATTCTTCATTTGGGATGTCGAAGGCAGAGGGAGTAGAAGGACTGGCAAAGCCAAGGTGGAGTTTCAGTTGGAAACAGATAGAAAAATCATCGTTTGACTGGTGAACTGAGGATAGATGGGAATCTGCAGGTCACAGGGGGAGTATAAATAGAGAACTCACGGTGCTATTTTTACTGTCACTTTTTGGACTATAACTTCACTTTCAGATTTTGAAAGTGGACGAAATGTGGGAGGGAAATTACTCATGCAGTCAGCCTTTCCCCCACCACCTGTGGTAGCTTAGCAATGGTAAGTTACCTGTTCATTTCCCCTCCCTCTCCCCATTCCTGTCACTTCAGGCATCTGTTATATTAGCTGTGACTTGATGTAATTTCCTCTGACACCTTTGGAAGTTGGTCCTGGCAACTTTGGTCCCCACTCAGATAGCTCAGTAAGTGCCAAGGTGAAGAATGCAGGGTCATTTGTTGTCCATGGGTAATATGGAAATTTCACTGGCATAATTAGCCTTTGAAGAAGTAGGTTCCACTGGTAGAGAATGGATAAACAGGCATCTAGATTGAAGGATCTTCTACCATATTTCAAATCCCAACCTGATCGGTGTTTCCTGACATGGGGGACTGGTTCCTTTTCCACCACTTATCTCTCTGCCACCCTTCATTACAAGACGGAGTGAATTACATTCCATTTTTAGATGTAAATTTCCCCCCTTCCCACACAAAACTATTCTTGTCCCAATGTGGAGGTTTTTAAAGTTATTTATATAAGATGTCCAGAAATGAAGCTGAGGTAGAGACTACCTGTTTAATTCCAGGGTATGAGGAGGAAGTCATATCTCCTGTCACTGAGAGGTTCCCCCCCCTAACAGATTAAGGGAGATGTTGGGAGGCTCAGTGAGGAGGATAGTGGACAGGACGAGATGGGAGCCTGCAATCAAGTGAGAGGAAGAGAAGAATGCTCAAGGACTTAACAAGGAGATGGGGATGCCAGGGAGGTTGCAGAAATGTTGAGTTGTAGAAACGTGACGGAAAAAGGTAGGCAGGAATGAAATCTACCAATGCATCCCTCAGCATGTAGGATAAACCCACCTGATCCCTCCCCCTCAAGGCTTTAGAAAATGGATAAACTTCCAAGATCCCTGTGAATAAGACTGGGGAAGGGAGATTCCTTCCCAGCCTCAGATCTGACAGTTTGTTGTTTATCCCTGTGCATGCGAGTGAGAATCCCTGGTGGTTTGATATCTAGTATTGTGAATCTGAGGCGATAGAAAATGCGATTGATAGGGTTGAAATGAACATCATGTTCACTCTTACACTTCCTGCTGACTTGTTCTGCACTAGTGGGAGGGGAGGGGGATCTTGGTAACTGAGGGAAATCAGCTGACAGCTTAGGTAGGGGAAAAACAGTCCCACACATGCACTTTTATGCAAATTTGCTTTGGTTGATTGCTCCAGTATTAAAAATCAACAAGAACTGTATGAAATCAGTCAGTATGGTACCAAATTAGCTAAAACACTTAACATGTCATAAAAAATCAGAGATGGAAGCAATCTGTCAGGTCACATCCTGTCCATTCCTCCACTGTGGTTTATGCAGAATTGTTCAGTACATTTTCCAGGACATTGTCCAATTTTGAATAATAACTGAGTGATGGGGTTTTCATCACTTTGCTTGGAAAATGGTGCTGTAGTCCAATGCCACAGAGGTCCCTGTTACAAAAAGGTGTATTGATCTCCATCTTAAATTTCCCCTTTGCTCAGATACTTCCTGTTGCTCTTTGTCGTATTCCTGGATCATCCTTAATAATTTTTCTCCCTGCTTACTGTTTACACCCTTCACATTTCATTTTCTCGCAGTCTCCTCATCCTTAAGAAGGCATTTGCCTTAGTTAATTTTATGCTATATAATATTTTAATTAGATATATTCCTGGGTGACTGGCAGTCTGAGCCAGCAATTTGGGGATATCCCTAAGGGATTTTCAGAAACTCTTTGATGAGATCCCAGTAGCAATGATACACCATCTGCTTTTAAATATACTGCCCTTCATGTATAAGATCACTGAATACATCTAGAGAGAGATTTAAAAGGAAATTGTGGAACAGCACAAGAGAAGGAGTGATTCCCATCCACTTATCAGTTAGGGAGGATGTTGGGAAGGTTTGACTGCTAACTTCCTGGATTTGGTACACAGAACAAGATAAGTGTATCATGCGGCGTCTCTATAATCCAAGTATTATGTTCCTTTGTGGTACAATCATGCTGCAACATAGTATCACAGGGGCATGACATACATCTGCTTTGCCCATAGGACAGATATATGATGTAAGAATATTATTGGCTGGGAAGAGAGGAGAATGTGTCTCACCTGGTTTGGAGGTAGGGTTGGGACAGAGATAGATGGGCAGTAGTAGCAGCAGAAGTTAGTGTGACAAATCTCCCCCCCTCCCTACCCTTGACCAACTCTGGAAAGGCCTGAGGAGTGGGACAGAGATAAGCAGCTAATAGTGTAGTAATAAAGCCCAAAACATAATCAGACTATCTCTTTGATGTGACTGTCACAGTTTGTAGGTAACTGTACCTGTATTCTCTGCTCTGTGGTCCACTCCAGGAGTGCCCAGTCAGGTCTTCAGCCATCAGCTGTCTCTGGCAGGAATCCTTGTCCCACTCCCATCTGACTGGGGGATTAAAGGCTGCACAGCTTCCTGCCTTACGCTGTGATAGCCCCAGCAAGCCAGTCTGCCTGACAGCCGGAACCTATGCATTGCTCTCAGTCTCTGAAGGTTATGACCAGTGTGTAGCCAGCAGTAACAAGTTAATACACTGTTATTTCTAAGCAAGCACAACTATTCTTGAAGTAGAAACAGTACAGAGAAAACATAAGAAACTAATAAACAGATTTAAACACACACTAAACATACCTAGAGTCACCCATCATTCTTAAGGGGTCCTAGTTGGCCAAAGTGTTTCCAACTCTTGGACAAAAGGTCCTGTCTGATTGCTGGATCATAAAGAAGGCCTGTGTCAGTTCAAGATCATTGTCCTAAAACAAAAAAACCCTTTGTCTGCTAGTCCCTATAAAACACAGCTTGAACCAGTATATGCAAACCATTCCAGGGAGTGGTACTCTGCAGAGCTGTTTAGACTCAGTGACTTGCCTTAATCACCCCCACTGTTTTTAGCTCCAGGAGACACTGTGGTAACCTTCCCCCATGGAGTGGAACACAGTCTTACATAAACCATTCATAAATGTAATACAGTGGCCCCCAAAGATACTGCAGTGTCTGTCACAGTGTCATTTTCACGTACTCAACATTGGCCTAACTCGGCTCCTGTTGAAGTCAATGGTCATTTTACCATTGACTTTAGAAGGAGAAGAGTTAGGGCAATGCTGAGTGCTTTTGAAAATCCAGCCCTAAATAGGTCTCCATTGTGACTTCCGTCTAACTGCAGATGCCCTTTCTGTGCTTGTCTTGCTTTCCAAGCCTTTTCTCTTGTGCTTGAGGATTTTTGTTTTGCTCACCAAAACGTATGGTGATCAGAAATTAAAATTAAACCAAAAATCCCCCGCACAACATTCAGAGCTGTCTTTGGTGGGAGTTGGTCCTGCTTGGGAAAGGGCTGACTTTGGTCTCCTTATTCTACCCCTGCGTGCGAAACACTTAGGGCAGTGTTTTGGTAGGAGCAGGGGACTGGGAGTTCAAAAACCTGGATCTGTCCCTGGCTCTGACACAGATGTCCTGTGTGACCTTGGCCAAATCACCTCTCTATAAACTTGCTTTAAATAGGGAGACTAATACTTCCTTGCCTTGTAGGGGGCCCCTGGGAATGGATTTGTTACTGTTGGTAAAATGCTTTGTGTTATGAATGGTGAAAGTTGCAGGAATGATAATGCTGGAGGATGGGTCCCCTATTTATGTAAAGATCAGTAAGGTTACGATTTTGTCATGGATATTTTTATTAAAAGTCACCGATATTAATGAAAAATTAACAGAAGCCCATGACCCGTCCCGGGGGGAGAGAGGCCAGGGAGAGAGCTGGGAGCTTCAAGGGTCCGTCCCCACCCATGGGGTCTCGGAGCTCCAGGATCCCCGCCGTTGGCGGCTCCCAGTGCGGTGGAGAGCTGCGGGGTTCCCCACGGCTTTCTGTGGCCACTGGGAGCTCTGGGGGTTCCCACACACACACACTGCCGGTGGTGGCTGGGAGCTCCAGGTGTCCCCCCAGCTGCCTGCAGAGGCAGAGAGTTCCAGGGGTACCCCTGCCACCCATGGCGACCAGGAGCAGCGAGGGTCCCTCTTGCTGCCAGTGGTGGCCAGGAGCGGCGATGGTTCCCTGCCACCCGCAGTGGCCAGGAGCGGCAGGGATCCCCCTTGCCACCTGCGGCAGCTGGGAGTAACGGGGGTCCCCCCTATCGCCCACGGCGGCTGGGAATGGTGGAGGGCTCCCACCGCTTGGGGTAGCTGGAGTACCCCACAATTCCCAGCCTCTACAGGCAGCAGGGAACCCTGCAGCTTTCAGCTGTGCTGGCTGAAGTCACAGAGGTCTTTGGAAGTCACGGACTCCATGACCTCCATGACTAAATCGCAGCCTTACAGGTCAGACATACTACAAGCAGCAGCCATGCGAACTTCCCCACCCTCTTTCGCCAAGTGCCTCATCTCTGATGTGAATGTAGCTGCTCTGGGAGATTTTTGGTCTCTATAACCCATTCAGCTCTTGGCCTCTCTGTTGAGACTAACAAGGCAGATAGTTAACGCCAGTGGTGATGGGTTTTGTGTCTGGGTAAGTTGAGTGCTTGTTGTTTTGCCTTTCTTAGGGGTATATTGGTTTGAAAAGGGAACATCACAAGCCACCCAAGAGTGAAGTCTGATAAGAAAAATCAGCTGGTGGAGGTAAGTCACTTTTTAGGCCCACTTAAGCTACGGGCATTCTATGAACATTTCATATCAGTTTAGATGCATTGCAGCCAGCAAATGATCTGAAGTCAGAGACCGAGTCAAATGAAAACCAGAAGTTAAAAACATGAATATGTTAATGAGAATTAAAAAAAAAAATCCAACCCCCAGCCATTGCAGTCTAAATGCCTTTGTTTGTACACACTGGGAGACTAGAGAACATGCCAGTGCAATCTGAGGGGGAAGATGCTGCTTAACTAGGGCAGAGTGGGGCATAATTGGTGCTGAACCTTACAAAGTAGAGTGCCAAACTGGGGCAAAGCAGGGTACTAAAGGGCAGAACTAGGCATTAAAATAGGGCAAAGCTATGTTCTAAACTGGATGCAGGAGGGCTGTAAACGAGGATGGAGTGGCCTGGGTACTTTTAGTTAGGTAATCTCTGCCATGTCTCCTTATGTCTGATCAGTTTCATGTTGTCACTCACCTTAATCCATCTACATCTGCTTCTCTCCCCCTTCTCCAGCAGCCATGCCCCACTTCTTGGATTGGTTCGTGCCAGTGTATCTGATGATCTCCATTCTCATCTTGGTGGGCTTCGGAGCTTGCATATACTACTTTGAGCCGGGCCTACAGGAGGCCCACAAGTGGCGGACGCAAAGGCCGATCATGGAACGAGATCTTCGGAAAACACTGATGATACGGGATAACCTTGCCTTTGGGGTGCCTGAGGTCTAGTATTCTGTGTGTGGGGTGTTTCTAGAGCCAAACAGAGCCTTTTCTGGATGGGCCCTGGCTAACAAGATTTGGTCTGGATGCACATTTCTCCTTACTCAGGAGAGAATCTTCTACTGTCTAGTGACTGAAGAAGGGTAGTTTTACTCTTTGCTGACACGGGTCTCGGTTAATCACCAGAGTTACCTCTTTTTTCCCCCATCATCTTCTCCCTTTCTAAGGCAAGGTTTGTGCGCCTCTATTAACTCAAGGCTTTCAGGTCTACCCTAGACAAGATATTCATCACTCAGCAAAGGATCTCCTGCACCACTCCATGACCTGGATTTTTGGATCCACCAAAGGTAAAGGTCTCTGTTATTCATTATCCAATGGAGGATACCTGTGCCTATACATTACCTTTAAAAAAAATTCTTATGGGCACCAGATCATAATAGATAGACTTGATATGGGACATAGATCCTTTAACTGCTAGGTCACTGGTTTAAATCTAGCCCAATTTGCTAGGGTCTGAAAGGTGTCATCATCGAATGCCTCTTTGGTGACTTACGTAAAATGAATTTGGTGGGTCTCAGGCCAGTTCTTCGTGGATAACTGCATATCACAGAAATCACCAATGCCACTGAATTGCCACCTGTGCTGGGAGTCTCATTAGGGAAGCCACAGATTGAATGAGCCATGGAGAGTGAATTCCCTACTCACCCCTAGAGGTGATCTTCCCAGTTCAGGAGTGAGACACACAGGAGGGGCAATGGGAGTAAAGATTGCTTTATTGGTGCCCATGTTGTACCTGTTTCGGGGATAGAGGACATCAGTCTCCAGGGCTGTCAATCTGGTACTTTTATAGAATCATAGAAGATTAGGATTGGAAGAGACCTCAGGAGGTCATCTAGTCCAACCCCCTGCTCAAAGCAGGACAAACTTTCATGAGCACTAAATTCACACACAATTTTCAGCTAAGGAGGTCTGTGTTGATCCTGCCAGGAAATCTCTTGCACCTCTCCTTGCCCCAGGGCTCTGGATTTATCGCATAGGCCTCAACAGATTCATTGGACCTTCTGCACCTGTCCATGACCCAGGGATCAAGGGTCCTTTATTATGAATAGATTTGCACTCGTTCAGTCCTCTGTCTACAGCATTTTTTGAAATGGATCCCTTAGTGCATCAGTTCTGGTGCTGCACCCTCTTGACTGTCATCCACATTGAAAACTGTGAAATGCTCCTTGGAGAACCCTTCACTGTGAATCTCCGGTAAGGGACGCTGAGCCAGACAGGTGGAGATGGGGCACTACTAATGACTGTGCTTTCTAGATCCCACCTGTATACCATATAATGTGTATATGTACACTGTTTTTGCACTTTCCTCCACTCTTCCCTAGGGCTGATTTGCTAACAAAGTACTGTAAGAAAATGTGACTCCATGGGAGAGTGGGAATCCAGCACCTTTTTCTTCATTGCGAACAATGTGCAAATCATAGCAGATAACACTGGCCCAACTCAGAGCCTATGACTTAAGGTATTCCACAACAGGTACTACTGTGCCACACCTGCTTAGAAATCTAGTAAGACACTGGCTCCTGTTCCATGGTGCTTTGTATCTCTGCTGATCCATCATGCCCCTGACTGTTTCTCACTTACTCTGCTAACATGCCCCTGCTACCCCATTGTCCTCATTTCTATACATTATATATTATAAAACTCCACTCTTGACCAGTCACGCCCAGTTATCTACATTCCATACAGTACCACTGTCGTATGGCACCACTGTGCCATTGTCAGTGCATTCCATACCAGGGCAGCATAACCATGGCCACCTTTTGATATACCCTGCTGCATATTTGATGATATTATTACACAGCCATTGTTGCCCTATCGGCCACCCTTCTGTACATTCTATATCATTGTAACACAGTCCCTGCTGCCCTACTGTGCACATGTCTGTACATTCCATACCATATGCACACACAAAGTGTTGCTGTTTTGTACATACTTCAGTACATTCCATACCAGCAGACTGCTCTTGGTGCTGGTTCAGTGCCACGTTCCCTGATGGCTCCACTGTGCAGCAGGAGCCATTAGACGCAAGGGTGCACACAGGCTCCTCCCCTCCTCATGGCTGCTGGATCAGCTCACAACATATAGTCCCTAGGATGAGAGTTTTGGAGCCAGTGATAATTTTCACTGGAAACTGTTGACAGCTTTTTCATCCATTACTGAATGAAGGATGGAGAACATCTTATGTCGATTTAAGTGGGTGACTTGTCATTGGGGGTTGCTTGGGGAATAACGTTTGTTAGCAGTGATGGCTGTGGTACAAATGGAAACTGTCCTCAACACCTGGCAAATGTCGTTGGCCTTTATTGGCTATTTCATCTGCCCAGGTCAGATAAGGCATCATCACCCACACCAAGGTCCCAACTGATGGGACCTTCTTGGGTCTGTCAATGCGGGACAGTTGAGTCCCTACATTCAGACTGGAACATGGTGATCTTGATGCAGATATCATAACATGGGACCTGATTCAGCAAGGTACTGAAGCATGTGCCTAAATGTACGCACACGAGTTATCCTACATGCTTCAGTACCTTGCTGAATCAAGGCTGTGAAAGTGCAAATGTCACAGTGCAGATGATTTTGTTCCTCAGTATGAATACAGATAAATGGCAGCCCTCAATCACATTGACAATATCTATTGCCCAAAGGTCACTCAAATTAATAAAGCCATAGTCTCTGAGTGTCAATTTAGAGACCTGCTTCTTGGGCCTTGACTGTTGTAACCTGGTGGGTAGGCCACCAATGCAAATGGACCCCAGGTTGAGCAACGGGGTAGCAATAAAAACCCTTTTCACTAGAGGTCGGGAGCTCAGAGATGTCAGGGACAGGTTAAAATATCCCCATAAGACTGAGGTTCCATGTTTTGAAAAGACTCAAGATAAGGAAATCTCTCTCTCTCTTTCTTTCTCTATGAAAGAATCCCTATTACTGTGTGTATGGCAGTCATCCCAAAGGTGCAGTCTGCCCTCCAGAAATGGCTGGGAGCCAATTCAACCACCCACTTACAGTCAAAGGTCTAACAGTTCCTATGGAAAAGGTCAGGAAGGACCCAACCACAGAGACTGACCTCTCCTCTCCACCTCCAGCCCTGGATGTATGTATGTTGTCAGGAAGTGATGGGGAGTTTGTACTGTGCTCCAACTGTCCATGGGCGGGGGGGTGGGGGAGGGAGGAGGGGAGAGGTGTGGGATGGAGGATTTCAGTCTCCCGGAATGTCACCAGCATGAACTCCACAATCGCTCATGTATTTCACCAGCAGAAAATTCACCTTCATAAACTAAGTCAAAAGAAGGGGAAAAAAAAAAAAAAAGGAAATGAGTGATTGAGTCTTGTGCCAATGCTCTGTGGGATGTGGCAGGCAGAATGACTGTCTGGAACACCTTCAGTGTGTGTGGGAAGCCCTATCCATGTGCGCCTATTCTGGCTCGCAAAGGAATCCCCGCAGATCCCCCTCTCTAGGAAACAGAGTTACAAAGTCCTGCTGGAGTAGGGGCTGGACCAATTGGTCTGTTATTTCTCTCCCTGTATCCTCTGGGCCTCTTTCATGTTCTGTGCCATTCTCTGTGTGTAGTCTCAAGTGTTTTAACCCCACCTCCCCCAGGCCCTGGATTAACTGGATGAAATTGATCAGAAAGAAATTTAATTGTCAGAAATGGAAGAGAAAACATTTCCCAACAGTGGGATCCATTAGGGCTTGGAATAGTTTCCCAAGGGAAGTGGTGGAAACCCTGTCACTTGGGACTTGTTAAAGCTAGACTGGACAAGGCCTTGGAGACTCTAGGGAACAATCCTTCATGGGCAGGGGGATGGCCTACGTGTGATATAGCAAGTATCTGCCATCTTTAACTTGTATGATACCTCTCTCTATTCATCTGTCTGATACACCAGTACTGTGAACACCCCACCTTTAACCTAAGAGCTAAAATAGACACAACCTCCAAAGCTGTTAAATGTTGTTGTTGTTGTTTTTTTTTGCAGCATGTGTTTTGCACTGTCTGGTCCTGATGAAATTATCATTAACCGTCAGGTGTTTTATTCTCATTAGAGTCAAAAGTCTATATAATAAATGTATGTAATAAAATATCTATAGAGACATGAGTTTTCTGGTGCTTTATTGTCCTTGGGGTTTATTTTTAACATCATATTTTGGGGTGTTTTTTATTCTCTCTGGGATTAAACAGGTTACCAAATATGAAGGTATTGGAGCGGGGGGAGTGGGGAAATGTCATCCCACCCTCTCCCTTAGAGGTCTGTTAGCAGGGAGCTTGGTGATGGTTTTTTTACCTTCCTTCAGTACAAGGCCTATGCACCATTTAAGCCCCTATGGGCCTTAATAATAATTAATGGAGATATCCCATCTCCTAGAACTGGAAGGGACCTTGAAAGGTCATCGAGTCCAGCCCCCTGCCTTCACTAGCAGGACCAAGTACTGATTTTTGTCCCAGATCCCCAAGTGGCCCCCTCAAGGATTGAACTCACAACCCTGGGTTTAGCAGGCCAATGCTCAAACCACTGAGCTAGCCCTCCCCCCTAAGAGGGACTTAGGTGGTGCATAGGCTTTGTAGTGGCCCCTTGCACAAGGGGGACTTTCATCCATAGAGCTCAGAGCAGGGATCACTCAGAGTAGGTATTTTGAATCCCTCATGATCTTTCTCTCATGACTTCAGGTGTGGGAACTGGTAGAATTCAGTCCTTTATCTTCTATGCCTCTGTCACCATTTGCACATCTCCCAGTGATGCTAATGGTGAAGATATGTGCCTCAGGCAGGAGGAGAGAACACATATAACTGAGCATCCCAGTAAACTAAGCAGGTATGAGAGGCACAGGTGATATAAGAGGCTAAAGTATGGGACAGGGAATTGGGAGATTCCTAGCTCTGACTCCTGTATGGCCTTGGACAAGTCACTTAACGTCTCATTTTCATCCTCTAGACTGATAGGATTAGTTGATGGCAGTGCCATATGTCATTGGAAAGGGTAATTTTCTCGGCTGTGCAATTGCATCTCAGAGTTGACTCATAGCCTTGATGTTACAATATTTTGGCCATTCTTAATGTACTAGCTCCTAGAACAGGTGTCTCCAGAGGTAATTGACAGGTGGCAGCAATATTTGAATAATATTCCTGGGGGAGAAAGAAAAGGAAGCTGTAATTTCTCCTCTAACATCAGGCAGTCACAGCCTACTCAAGACATCAGGTAAGGATGTTTGTAGTTAATGCAGGCCAATTCTTTATCTCAATGGTTTCAGTAATGGATGGTCTGAGTATATCTTGGAGTAATTAAGCAGAAGGAAAATTGCTGACTGTCAGGAAATATTTCCTCCCTGTGAGAGAGAGCCAACTGTAGATGATCCTCTCAAGGGAAGGGGGAGTAGCCCCAGTGCTTGGAACATTTATAACTACACTGGAAAAAGCTCTAGAGAAAAATACTACAGGACTGGGAATAATGCTGCACTGGCCACAAGAGAGGGGTGGACTAGATCAGTGGCTTTCAAACTTTTTTTCTGGCGATCCAGTTGAAGAAAAATTGTTGATGCCCGCAACCCAATGGAGCTGGGAATGAGGGATTCAGGGTATGGGAGGGGGCTCTGGGCTGGGACAGGGAGTTGGGGTGCAGGAGGAGGGCAGGGTTTTGGGCTGGGGGTGCGGGCTCTGGGGTCAGGCTGGGGATGAGGGGTTTGGCGTCCAGGAAAGGGCTTCAGGTTAGGGGTGGGTCAGGGCTGGGACAGGGGACTGGGGTGTGGGGTTGGGGCGTGGGCTTACCTTACCTCGGGCGGCTCCCGGTCAGCAGTGCAGGGGGGGTGCTAAGGCAGGCTTCCTGCCTGTCCTGGCACCGAGTACCACGCTGCGCCCCAGAAGCGGCCAGCAGCAGGTCCAGCTCCTAGGCGGATGCGCGCAAGCAGCTCTGCGCAGCTCTCACTTGCAGACACTGCCCCCCGCCCCAGCTCCCATTGTCCAGGAACTGGCCAATGGGAGTGCGAAGCTGATGGTTGGGGTGGGGGCAGCCCGCAGAGCCCTGTTCGCCTCCACATCCCACCTAGGAGCCGTACCTGCTACTGGCCGCTTCTGGGGCACAGCGCGGTGTCAGAATAGGTAGGAACTAGCCTGCCTGAGCTGGGCAGCACCGCCGATGGGACTTTTAACGGCCCGATCAGCAGTGTTGACCAGAGATGCTGCGTCCCAGTGCCTGACATTCCGTGACCCAGTACTGTGTCGTGACCCACAGTTTGAAAACCACTGGACTAAATTATCTAATAGTTCTATTTCCATCTCAATTTTTTTTCTCATGGGACCATAGAAATTAATCAACCTAATAAATTATTCACTTAGAAAACCAGTGCATGGTAATATTTTCTCTCTCCCCCTACCTCTGCATGTGCTGGTTTAGTGTAAATCCAGGCATTCAATAACTAGCAATCCAGTTATTTCCATTACAATTGGTAATTGGTTGCACTACAGGGAGTACATTTCTCTCCTTATTTTCCATGTGCTGAATCCTGCTCCAGGGATCTAAACTTCTCTTGTGTTGGAGTGTTTGAAAACAGCTTCCAGGAATCTGAATCACCACAGCTTTAGATTGTGGGCCTATCTATTCAGAAGGGTCTGTCTGACTGTATATGACTGGGTTGCTGTGGTATACGTTTGCCTCCTCATTTTCTGTCCTTTTTGTTTGTATTTTTCTATGTATCTTGCTTTGTTTTGTCTTCTGGGTTGACCTTATGGAACACAAAAGTTGAAATAAAAAGACTGCATTTAAAAAAGGACCTGCACTTGTACCAGTGCAACAAACCACAATTGCACCAGTGAAGTAGGGCTGGGAGTGGCCAGTACTAGGATGACACACCTCCCAGGAAAACAAAGGTGCTGATGATTCAGCAGGTAGCATTGAACCAATGCTGCAGCAGGCTGCCAGGGGTGCTGTGCTGCTGGAAGTACTATATTTCCATGGTGTCAAGTATCAGAGGGGTAGCCGTGTTAGTCTGAATCTGCAAAAAGCAACAGAGGGTCCTGGGGCACCTTATAGACTAACAGAAGTATTGGGAGCATAAGCTTTCGTGGGTAAGAACCTCACTTCTTCAGATTCACTTGCATCTGAAGAAGTGAGGTTCTTACCCACGAAAGCTTATGCTCCCAATACTTCTGTTAGTCTTAAAGGTGCCACAGGACCCTCTGTTGCTTTTTATATTTCCATGGAGACATGGAATCAAACTCCAAGACACTTGGCACTTTTCATAAGGAAAGCGTTACTAGCTCTTGATACTCTAGCCAAATTCCAGTGTGGGTAATTACATTCTGCCCACCTACAGTAACCCCCAGGCAGCTTCAGACAGAAAAGTTATTCTTCACTTCCCCTTCTAAAATACCTATTGTGTTGTTTGTTAAACAGCTGTTAGGTTGCACACCAGCCATGGCTGCACTGGTAGGGTGAATGCATGATTCCTGTACAGTATATCTCCTTGATAAAACACTTTGGGACCCTTCTGGATAAGAGATGCCAAAATAATAACAATTAATAAAATCTGGTTGGAAATTGTATTTATTCATGAGAAGATACCCTTTTTAAAAACCCCAACTTTTCCACAATTAAAAAAAATTGTTTTTGCAGACTTTGGTTGATAACAAAAATTTTGAAACTTTGCCATTTTTTATGTTCATTTCATTCCCCCCTCCCTTCTCTTTCTCCCTTTATTCCTGCTTGCCACCAAATTCAGCAGAGTGAGTGCTCTCTACATTTTCCATTTTTTTCATTTTGCCACATTGTAATGTTTCAAAACTTCCTCAACTTTGGAAAAGTTACAGAATAGCATAATGAAACTTGGTAACTTTTCCAAAGTTGAGGAAGTTTTGAAACATTACAATGTGCCAAAATGAAAAAATGGAAAATGTAGAAAGCACTCACTCTCCCTGCTCACTCAGTATATCTCCTGGGGGCGTTCACTGGGACCTCCTCACCTCACAGGCTCTCCCCACTTTGAGAATCCCCCTTACCCCACAGGCTGCCCCCAGGGATCCCTGACCCCACAGGCTATCCCCCACCCTGGGGGATCCCCAATCTCACAAACTGCCACCAGAGATCCCTGACCCCACCTTAGGAAACTCAGTAACTTTTCAAAAAGTTGGAGAAATTTCAAAAAGTTACAAAGTAGCAAAAAGAAGAGAAAAAAGTGTGTGTGTGTGTGTGTGTGTGTGTAGAATACAAACCCTAGACATAATTAATTTCATTGGATTTTTTGCAGGGGGAGGGGAAAAGGGAAGAAAAGGAA
This sequence comes from Trachemys scripta elegans, assembly GCF_013100865.1. Classification (NCBI taxonomy): domain Eukaryota; kingdom Metazoa; phylum Chordata; order Testudines; family Emydidae; genus Trachemys; species Trachemys scripta. The sequence goes on along the minus strand of NC_048298.1, from coordinate 88,437,876 downwards.
AAAACAAAAAATTAAAATCTTAAAAATTTAAAACTTTTCAAAAATATTTGTACTAAATAAATAAATACATAAAATAAATTTTGTTCTGTTTTGGCCCATGTGAAACAGAAACAACTGAAAATGTTCACAAAATTGGTCCTTTAATATAAATCATAAAAATTCTCACAGTGTGCCATCTCAGTAATACATGGAGTATATAGGTTATTGTATAGATACATAGAAGTGCAGCATGTTTTGATAATTTCATCTGTCTCTGAGGAATCCACACCTCTGGTTATGCCATGTGGATGGACTCAGCCTTGGCTGGGAATGACAGGGTTAGGGAGGCAAGAATGTGCTAGGGTCACAGGGCAGGAATGGCTGTAATGCTAAGATTCCAAGCCCTTCAGGCCCTCCACAAACAGCTCATTGTTCCACCCCCTGCTGCTCTTGTCTCCTGTCAATGCTGGGTGTGGGTAGGGGAGGGGATGATGATGATGGGGGTGATGTTCCTCTTCCTCCCAATTACTGTAAGTAGGTCAGAGGCTGGAGGTGGTCCAGGATGCTCTGCCGAGGCTTTGAAGCTTGATTCAGGCAAGGCACGCAGCTCGAACAGAGAAGCCAAGCCAAAGGGCTCCAGAAAACCAAACGAGGGCAAAGCTGAACAGGAAGAGGCTTATACACATTGATAGGGAATATATTTAAAAGCACCCCCTGTACAGGGCTGTTAGGGCACTTGTAACCCAGCCAGCTGCACTCACTGCTATTCCAGTCTCAGGATCCCCTAACACAGCTCAATCAATGCATGCGAATCCAGCAGCTCCCCTTCTTATCAATCCAGTGCCCGGGACTCACAGCTCTGGTGATGCATCTCTTTGTAAACACCCAGTTCTGGCCCTTCTCATGGTGCTGCTTCATCCTGACTGGTTACACTCCATGTTACTCCATCCTGGGGACCCCCAGTTCACACAGCTTTGCCAGTGCACCTCTGTCCTGACCTATCGCGCCTTATGCTTTGCCAGTCCCTCGCACAGCTCCTGACTTTGGAGAAAATTGGTGGGAGTTTTCAGGAATGCTGACAAACCAGATGGAAGCAAAGGTCTCACCATTCAGTACAGAAGCAGGATGGTAGAGAATGGAGGGGAATCCAGACACTTGCACGTTCCCTTCCAAACATCTTTCTCAGATTCACACATCATTCTGTTAATCTCCACAACTGGGGTGAAGATTGAGAAACCCACAGCCAAAAGGGGCATTGGGAGATCCAGAACCAAGATTAAGAGTCTCATTGTCCTTGCTAGAGCTTGTCTTGGATCAGGGAAGAGAACCATGGCACCTTGGCTTATGATTGTGTCAGAGTTCATAAATTAAGCAGGGCTGGGGCTGGACAGTGCTAAATTGGTGAGAAAATCCCCAATAAAAAACCAGGGGGCTGCAGGAAATGCCAGGAACTCAGCAGGTGACATAGTTCAATTTAGGTAGTATATTTGCAATGTCCCAGTGTGTTGCTAGGGGATGCTGTACTGAAGGCGGTGCTGTTTTTCAAGAGATATAAAACCGAGGCACTGAAGCACTCATTCTCTTTAAAGATCTTATGGCAAAATTGTTAACCCTGACCTCCCAAATATAGTCTAACTTTGATCAATGCATTCTGCTGGTCTAAAAAATCTTCCTTTGGTGTCAGGTGAACATGGTTATCCTCAAATTGTCATGCAGCATTGCTGGCTCAAAATGTCTGCAACATTCCTCCCCAGCATAAGATAAGAGAGTGTTGGGTGGGAGGGATGTAGAGTGAAACACAGCTCCTGCTTCTCTCCTTGTCTCAGTGGAGCAGCATCCCCAGACTACTCCCTCTCCTTCTTGACTGGAGCTCCCCTTCCTGTTTCAATCTACTCTAACTGCTGCTCCCCAGAGGTGGCTGCACTGTAGCAGTAAGTAGGTGAACAAAACCTGTGTATCTACTAGGCTGTACAGTGCTTTGCAATCCCGCAGATGAAAGATTCTATGTAGAAATGTCAGCCATGAATATTCCCATGTGCCTCAAGGCTATTTTGATTCCCTTGTCCTTGTTTTTCAGTTCCTAGCCTGACTTTTTATGAGTGCTCTCATTCACTCTCTGCCCACTCCCTCTTGCTGTTGGGGCCAGCTGTGTTCCACCCCAAGCTCTCCAAGTCTCTTTCTCTCCCACTTACTTTTAACAAAGCTGGGAAAAACTTCCTACAATGAAGAGAGAGAAGGAGAGAGAGATCAGGAAGGATGGATGGCAGGAGGAAGGGCTCTGGTGCATTTTCTGTGGCTGCCTCAGCCAGGACAGAAGCCAGGAGATCTGAACATCTTGTGATCAATGCTCCTGCTAAGCACTGATGTGGTTAAAATCTCCCAGCTGGATCCAACACAGTCTGTGGGAGATTTGGTCACAGCTGTCCCCTCTCAGAAATGTGGAATGTTCCTTTCACTGGCTGAGGGATCTGGGACATCAGCTGCTTGGTCCCCGCTGACAGTCTACCCTCAGTTGCTGCAGTCCAAGAGCCAGGTAAGCTCTTAAATTTCCCCTTCATTATCAGACTCTCCTCTGAGAGTCAGCTGAAGAGGACAAAGGGCTGGGTAAATCTGAGCCTTCCTTGAGCTGATTTTGACTTGACCTAAGAACTGCTGCACCTGATCAGTATCCAGGATGCAGGACACTGCAGAGAAAGGCAAGGTAACACTTCCTCCCAATAGTACAGTTATGGAGGGTGTGGGGGAAATTCTTCCTGGTCCCAGCTGGGGATTAGTGTGTGCCCAGAAGCATGTGGCTTGAAGCCCCACTTGACTGCTCTTATATTTTCTATCTGCCAGGGCAGAGTTGAGGCACACTGGGCAGAGGACAGCACATGGGGAAACCTGTAATGTCACTGCCCGGCCAGTCCAAGCCCTTCTGCCAGCACTAAGCCTTGTAGGTGAAGACTGATGCTCCCTTTGAACTTGTTTCTTTAGGAAGCATAAAAGTGCCAAGAGTTTAGGATGGACAAGGACTTCGCTCCTTCCCCTCACAGGGTCCGCAGATGTATTCCAACTCCGGGAGCCTGCTCCAGCTCCAGCCGCATCCCAGGTTTATCAGCCCGGCCGGTGGGAGGAGGGGGACCGGCGCCTCTCAGCCCCAAGCTGAGAAAGGAAACGCATCCTGACTCCTTCAGCCAGGACACCGCAGGGCAGAGTCGACTTGCAAAGGGGAGAATGAGTGCCAGGCCTAACTCTAGGCTTGCAGGCCCAAGGGAGCTGAGTAGCACCGGGCTGCCCATCCCGTGCCCTCTTCCCCCTTCATCCAGGTCCCTTCCATGGACTACTTCTAATGGTTTGGCACCACGGAAGCTGAGCTCCATCTCATTTACCCTCCGCCGGAGCGGCTGTGCACCTCCACCTGACCGGCAACTGCTCCCACCAGCCTCTGCAAGGAGAAAGCTCCACTGTCTACTGGGGAAGGAAGCACCAGGAGGGGAACTGCCCTTGTCGAATCTGCAGCCATTACCTGGAGTACAAGCCATGTCCCCAAGACTGCCTCTTGGCTGCATGGAGGAGCAAACGAATATCTGGCATGATGGGCAAATCAGCGCTGCATATCCAGGGTCAGAGATGCCCACCACATTGCTTCCCTCAGGTCCAGATTTCCAGAGATGCTTGGCCCGTGCTACCCTACTTCCTCCTCTGCCACATCCCCAAGTCAAGGGGAAACATCCCATGAACTCATCCATGACAGCAGCTGGTCAAGAGGACCACATGGCTACCAAGAGATACAGTGACCCACTTGGCATGGGAATTCTCCAAGGGCCACTTGGATGTGGGAATACGCCAAGTCCCATTCCTGAGCTGTGTGCTCAGGGGCCAGCTCTGGGGGGCCAACTCTCTGCTGCAGATACCATGATGTCTCCTGTGATGGACACAACTGGGCCAGCATGTAAGTCCAAAGAGGGCAGCTAGACTGGGTTGAGTTTGGGGTCTTGTCCTGAAACATGCTGGGGCATGGAGGTAGAAACAGGCATGAGGGTTTAGCCCTGAGGTTTCATCTTTCATGGGGTTCCATCATGGTGTTTCATGTGGTGAAGTCCCAGCTACCAGACAGTCCTGACGGAGCATTACATCAACCGGGAGTGGGGGTGGCAATTTTCCTTCTTCACATTTCCAGTCACACTGCATAATCTTAACGGTTCATCATTTATAAAAGTATATAAAGGGTTGATAGATGATTAATAGATGTTGTGAGCCTGGTGCATCTGTACTGTGTGTAATAGATGGTTACCAGCACGTCCAAAGAAGTTATTCTAGATGTTATCCTAGTTAATCTAGCTAGCAATTGTTTTTAAGCAACTTCTGAATGTTCCCTTAATAGAAAGTGGCATCTAATTTTCTTTTTTCTTTTTACATTTTAAAAAAGGAGGTTTTCAAAAACCTCACAAAAGAACTAACCCTGCCAGCCCTGACTGGCATCTCCATGGGCCAGCCCTGTGCTTCCCACCGGATCTCAGCCATTGTGACTGTGTGTGTGTGTGTGTGTGGGGGGGGGGGGCCCTAGCGAAAATACAGTTGATTCTTTTTAGGCAGCAAAGTGCTGAATGCCCCCTTTAGCCAAACAAGAGAATGCTCTGTAGTCCTCACTGGGTTTTAGGCCCTAGCTATCTCAGAGATTCCTGTCTCACCACATCAGGACAGCTGCGACTGATGGAGACATTGTACCTGATGGAGCCCCAGGTGAGGTCTGGGGCATTCTCAGTGGAACGCCCTCCGCTGTGGAATTCCATGCCACCGGAGATCAGGATGAGCCTTCATGGCCAGGTTTCAAACACCTCTCTTTGAACAGACTATCCTCCAGGCACGGCGATGGCAGAGCAGCTTGGCAGTGTTTCTCTGGCAGATAAACAGCAGGATAATCCCACGTAAGAAAGTGGCACAGATCATGGGAGGAACGGAGGGTACGGCCTTGCCAGATGGACATTGGTTTTCTTAATCTTATCTGTGGTGCCTAGATACTGCGTTGCCAGGAGCATCACAAATAGACGGATAGGCATCATATCCCGAAAGTGGAATGTAGAGATTTGATTTTCAGTTGGCCTCTAAATTCCCTCTCTTGGGCCACTATTTGGCAGACACAAGAGGCCTGATTTTTGTGCAGCTGTTTGCTGCTGGGCACAGTCAGTGTACAGTGCTGCCCTTCTGATCTGATAGTGTTTTAAACCCACTTTGCACTCCCTGGCCAGGGGCTATGCTCCTCCATCCCTGTGCTGGTCACAGAGCCGCAGTACGGAGCAAAGCCACCTTTGCATTTCCTGATACGCTCTGTGACAGGTGGCCTGCTCCTTTAGGGGACAAGAAGCCTGGGCCAGCCAGGCCTGTTCAAAGAGCCCCACGTGTGCCTTAATTATCTGCCTACCAGCCTAAGGGGGCTGGACTAATTGGGGTCGGGTGACTGCCTTAAACACCTGGGCTTAAAACAATTGCTGAGAAAATTCCCTTTGGAGGAACCATAGGGAGTAAGTTGGGCTCTTGTGGCAGGGTCTAGAGAAGGTCTGTAGTAGCCTGGCCTTGGAGTCAGTGCCCAGGTGCAGAGCAGGGAAGAGAGAAACATTGCTCAAAGGGGCTGAGACTGAGAGGAAGACTTTAGGGAAGGAGGCTGGGAGCCAGGGCTGTATCCCAGAGCCAGAGTGACTTAAAGGTAACTCAGAAGGGATGGGGAGCTGAGCCAGGCGGTGGGGTGAAGATGAGCCCAAGAGGACGGAAGAACCTTTTGTTTGTTTGGGACTTTTGTTTGGATTTTTGTTTTCCCCGGAAAGGGACTGAACTCTGAGAATGGCACAGTCCGAGGGCAGAACCATGTGAATCCCTGGGAGAGACAGAAAAACTGGATGAGGGGAAACTGAGGCATGGGTGTACCTACAGCACTATGCTTGGCCACTAGGGGGTGCTAGTGTGCAGACACACCCTATGACTCTGTTCAAGCACCTGTGCAGCCCCCAGTGTAAACTAGAGCAGACTTGGGGCTATTCTAACTTCTATTTGGACCGCCCATGGCCCTGCAATTGTGAACGAGTGGAAAGCAGTATTCTCAGGCTCCCTCCCACTTCATCTCCGCCCCTGGCATTTCCTTGTATCAGAAGCTGCAAGGCAGGGTGGCATAGAATTGTTCTGCCAGCTGTATGCCAAACAGCGGACACCTGTTCTGACGGGGGGCAGTGGGTGTCAGTTTTTGGCCACTGTATGGCCTTGTGTATCACTGGAGCAGCATACAGATCACAGCAGAGTAGAGAATCAGGCCAGTTTTTCACAGGATTACACCAGGAGGAAGACAGCAGAGATCCAGACCCAACATCCCTCACAGAGATACACGCTAGTCACATCCACGTAGATACCCATCTTCAACCACATGCATATACTCACAGTGACATGTGCACAAAGACCCAGACAGACACAGATGCCTATAGGCACCTGGAGGGAGACAGTGTATGCACAGTGACACAAAGACACGTGTCTCCTTGCCCTGGCTGACACACAGGCATTGGCCTACAGACACTGCTTCTCTCTTCCCTCCCGCCCCACAGAGGATGGCCCACTTTCTGCCTCTGGCCAACAACCAGACATCCACTTACCAGGCAAAAGGCTTTGAAAGCCCCCCGGCTGGAAGCCTGATTGGCTTCAACAGAGTGACTCCTGATTGTCCCTGGTGTAAGTGAGATTGGGATTGACACTCCCCAAATGCTTAAAATCTCCCAACCTGTTCTCAGTCCTCTCTTTGCGAAACCCCTTCAGCAGCCCGGCGAAGGGTTAAATCTCTCTGCATAAACAAGTGGCTGTGGCTAGAGATGCTCCACAGACAGAAGCATATGAAAACCGCCTGGGAATAGGGAAGGAGAGGAGGGAGGGAACGAGTTTGTGTATGGCGGGGGGGAGCATATTCAGGGCACATCTAATCCATTCATCACAGCACCTCCCGTCCCCAGCAGCAAGCACACCCTCTTGTGCCCACCAATCCAGCCGGGGTCTTGCAGCAGCAGCTGGGATGAAGCTTTGGATCCTAGGAGAGGAGGGAGGGAGAGAGTGGGGGAGATTTTGCAGGGATGTTTAATATTCAGGTCACATGATATGACCATGGCAGCGGCAGCAGCAGCAGCATCCCTGCTTATCTGAAACATCTAGTGGAGGAGAGGAAAAAAAGAGAGAGAAGGAGAAAGTGAGAAAGAAAAGCAGAACCTCTGAGACAACCACACTGCACCGGTGTCAGGAGAGAAAAGTGCGTGTGGGGGGGGGGGAAGCCACCGCTCGGGAGCATATTCAGAGACAAAGAAAGATTCATGTTCAAAGGTAGGTGGTCCATGCTGATGCTTGCACACTGGCATGGTTTTGTCAGGGCTCAGGGATGCTGGAGGGATCCCCTGATGTTGCCAGCATATCGCTCCCTACACGCGCACACACAGAATGGTGACTTGCCAGTGCTGCAGATAGGAGAGAGAACGTTTTCTTTATGCCTTTTTCCTCTTGATGGCAAAATTCTGGTGTCCAGGAGAGAGCGGGGCGGTTGTGCCGGTGATGGTGAATAGCAGTCACCAAGGCTGCTCCGAAGGAGGGAAATAACCCCAGCAGCTGGCCCAGAGGTGGGAGAAACTGCAAGCTTCTTTGTAGCTGGCTTGGCCCGTGTCGATTGCAGATGATTGCGCTCTGGGCAATGGGAATGTCCTGTTCTAATCCCCAAGCATCCAAGTGGGACTCAGTGGGCAGGCAAGGAAACCCAGGCACGGATGCGGGCCCTTAGGCTGACATGGGATTGGAAACCCACACTCCTGGGCTCCAGGGCAGAGCACTCTCCAGGCTGCCTCGTGGCACAACTGTGCAACAAACCCTTTGGGGCATGAGGGTGGGAGACAGAGTGCAGCCAAGAGCTTGGGGGCTCTGGGGAGATTGGCAGCATGGAGAAGAGAGGTGTGTGCTGATGTGGGGCTGAGGGGCAGGCATGGGAGAGCATAGCTTCCTCCTGAGGACTGGCCCAGGGGTAGGACATGCTCGGGGGGGGGAATGCCCCAATGGTGAGATCTTAGAGACACAAGGTGGGTGAGGTAATATCTTGTATTGGACCAACTTCAGTTGGTGAGAGAGACAAACACTGGTGCTTACACAGAGCTCTTCTTCAGGTCAGACCTGTCAGAGCATGGAACAGCTTTCCAAGGGAGCCCCGTTGCCTGAGCCATTTCAACCTAGAGAATTGAGAACCCTCGTACTGCAGCTGAGGTGGAGGGGGGGAGATGACCTAATAGTTCTTCCTCCTTTCTAGTTTCTGTATTTTCAGTGAGGCTTCAGCGTGCTAGATTTCACTGCAGATTGGAGAGAGATGGGCTACGGTCTGGCCCTGATACACCGGGTGGTTATTAAAGGCATATTAAGGAAGGCTGGGTTTGGGGAGAATGTAGCAGCCCCAAAGAGCTGGAATAAGTCTCTCTGTCCTACTCGAGATACACTTGTCCTTAGTGGGGGGAAAAATGAACTGATTTGTGGCCTCCTAGTCTAATGATTTAGATTGGATTGTCCTGCACTATAAATTGTTTGTATTGTACGGACGTACATGCTGGAATAAATGGCCCCCTGGTAACCCTGGGACCTAGATAAAAATGAAAGGCATCTCTTCTAAAGCTTAGACAAGCGAGAAAAAATGATTAACTATGACATTTCTCTAGGTCTGAATTAACGAATGTTAATGTCTGCAAACCACATGGAGATTTGGCTTAAACAATAGCCACTTGCTTTCTCAGGGGAATACACTAATGTGTGGAGGGCCAGATTCTGATTTGCACACTAAGAAGACCCCTTTATTCCACCCTGGCAGTGTAAAAAGGGCCTTAAAGTGTGTGTAGGTGTAATTACGTTGCCAGGGCAGTGTAAGGGAGCTGTAGTGTAAATGGGACTATTGGGAGCTTTGCCCTTGGCTTCAGTGTCAGGATCAGGCCCTTATTGAGTGGAAGGAGATATACAGTAAAGCTATAGATGTATTGCCTGAGTAATACATAGCAGTTTGTTCCTAGAGGCTGGATTCTTTGTGGTTGACTGTTTCCACCCCTCACTCCTTTTGCCATTCAGACAAAGAACAGGAAGGTGGGGGGAGGGGATAAGGAGTCTTTCATATCTAGGTTACTGGTTCTAATCTTCCCCTGGGGCAGCGATGACTGAAAGTCCTTACCATCTGATCTCTGTTCAGCAGCCTATGTGTAATGAGTTTGTGGGGCTACATCCAGCTTTGGGTGGCTGCTGTAAATATAACAGTGATGGGCATGCTAGATGAATGAATATTAATTATGTTGAATAGTAGCAGTCACAATTATTCATTAGTAGCACTTATGTAGTGCTTTTCCTCCATAGATCTCAATGTGCTTTAAGTGTCACGGTCACAGGGCTAGCTGCACCTCAGTCCCCTTTCCAGTCCCTTTGAGTGCACCCCCTCAGTGTTCAGCCTTGTGCCCTTATCTATCCTTGAGGGGCATCTTGCAATTCTCCCTCTTGGACTGGGATCTGGGTACAACACTCAGTCACCGTGCAGGTCTGACTGGACACCTGCATCTCTTCCCTTGGGGAATCGGTGCTATAGTGACCAACAGCCTTCTTATAACAACTATGTTTATTAGGCCTCTCTCACCAATAGAAGTCTCACTCACCTTGTCTCTCTATGTTTATTAGCACATGGAACAAAGCATTAGAGAAAAGGATGTAAAACAAAGAGTCAGCATGTATATTTGGTCTTATCTAAGCCTATACTTCACTAACAATTGAATGCAAGAGGCTTCCCCCTTGAGTTCCAGAAAAGAACAGACCCAACTTCCATTTTGTTGGAAAACCAAGGAACTCTTGAAAGCCAGGCTGGTCCCAGCTTGTGTCTCAGGGCTTGTCTACACTGGGACAGTCAGGAAAGCTAAGGTGAACTAACATACAGTGTGAGGTTAAAGCACATTAGTTCAAGTGCATTTAGTTTCTGTGTGGATGCTCTCATTCAGAAGGAAAGTGGCCTTAGTCCTCTGTAGCTTAATCCACAGTGAACTAAAACCACTTTCCTACTCAAACTAGGACAATCCCAGTTAGCAGGGATGTCTAGTCCCCTGCTGCAGCTCAGGAACAAGGTGCAGTGGCAGCACTTTGTGGGCTCGGAGACAGCAACATGATATTGGGGAGCATCTGGGTGAGGACTGATGGGCATTGGCAGGGATGCCCATGACTGGGATATCAAGGAGAAGGAGTAGCAGGGTAAGCAAAGGGAGCAGGAAAGCTGGCTGGTTGAGCTCTGCATGTTTCATCTGATATCTGGACTTTCCTGGCTGGCAACAGCTTTGAGTAGGCTGGAAAAAGACGACAGCAGCCTTGAGGGATGCTTTGTCAGCATAAAAATCACAAACTAGTTGTGATGTGCAGAAGAGTGACTTCCAGCTGAGAAAATCTCAACTCACCAGCTATTGCCTCAACCTTGGGGCTACTGCAGCCTCTCTTTTGTATAAAGAGATAAGAATTGCTAGGCTGCGTCAGACCAATGGTCCATCCAGTCTCCTGTCCACCCCGCACACCGGATTAATGTTGGATGCTCCAGAGGAAGGAGCAAATAACTTATGATGCACCTCCTCAGTTTAGAAAAGCAGGGAAGGGTGATTTCTTCCCGACAGCCCTTTCCCCTGCAGGCAAGGATTGGATGAAGGCTAAATGGATCTCGGATCCACCAAATGTTTGGGTTTCTCTTCCTCACCAAAGCTGTAGGAAGCTGTGTGGGCTAGAGCGCAGGACTAAGCATCAGGAATCCACGAGTCCTGATCCTGCCTTTGCCACTGATTCACTGAGTGGCCTTGGCAAGTCATGTGTGAGGGACTTTTCAAAGGGCTCCTATGAGTGCTCTGGAGGAGACTTGGGCCCTCAGACAAAAGGGATGTTTTCAAAGCAGAGTGTGGGCAGTGCCGGTTCCTTGAAAATCTGCTCTTGGTACTGGGGTGCCTAAACTACATTGGATACTCAGGTTCGGCCTGGTGCTCAGCCACACTGGGGTTATCAAAACCTCACTGCGATATGATGCTTGGCTCTCCGGGCACAGCTATTATCCCTGGCTCGGAATGTCCTTGCCTCCTTCCCCTGCCCCCCAGCTTCAAGGTTCACTCAAGACATTTCTGCAATCCTCTCATCAGACGCCCATGGCTTGCTGTGACAGCACAATGACATCAGCAATACTAGCCAATCAGGGCCCTAACTGGGCTCCCAGGTTGGAACTAGGCATAGAGCTGGTTGAAAGTTGGAATTTCTCGTTTGCAGGAAATGTTGACATTTTGAAATGTCTTTTCTTCTGATCTGGAATCAAAACCAAATATTTCTGAAATTTCCCACAAGACAGAAAATCTGAAAAATGTCAGTTCTGGGAAATTTTAATTTTTGAATTTTGTTTCCTAATTTCCTTTTTATTTTTATTTTATTTAAAGGTTTTTTTCATTGTTATAGTTTATTATTTATGCATTCAGTCATGCCATGTCGGTAGTAATATGCATTGCTACAGGCATATTATAATATGACATCATAGCTGAAACTTTCAAAGTGTTGCACTGTTTCATTGCAACACAAAGAGGAGTCGCTTTGCTCGAGAAGAGCAGAGGTTCCAATAAGTACTAAGGAGCAGCTGCCCTTAATGAGTTTAAAAATAAAATAAAAATAGAATATTTAAACTAGTCTATGATGTCATACCATGACACGTATATCCAGACACCTTTTTCACAATGTCAGCCTCAGTGTTTCTCCCTCTGGCAGGGGGATGGGATGAGGGAGCTGGAGTAGATCAGTCCTACTATGGAGGTTTTTAATTCTTAACTTTGGTTTATTCACAGTATTTACAAGGTGGGCCTCAGGGCTGGCCTGAGTAGTTCTCGTAAGCAAAAAACCCCACATCACAAAAGAAATACATCTCCTTGCCTCCGCCTGAGCACTGCTTGTTATGCTGGCTTCTGGTGGCCAGCACTTCCCAAAACAGAAGTACAGGGAGAACAGTTCTTTTCTCCCTGCTGCCACTTGTTTCTTCTTTCTTCCCCATTTCACTGGAAAGGGGATGTTTATAAAGGTTGCCAGTGGGTCCTAATTGGACTCGGGTGTCTCTAACTAACCTGAGGTAACCTTTTTTCAGTTCCTAGGAACTTCACAATTCTAGGATGGATATATCTGCCTTCCACCACTCTTACAGTGGGGTTGGAGGGCAGGGTGTCTGACCGGCTGTGGAGGTGGACGGGGCTACTCCGGTGCCTCTCCCTGTGAGGGAGGGCACTGGTTCTCAATCAGCTAGTCCTGTCTAGCATGGACAGGCATCGGCTCAACACCCTGGTCCCAGCCCCGGGATTCCTGACCAATATTCAGAAGCTGGTTCTGGAGTTCTTTTGGCCAGGACTGCACTGGGTCTCTGCAGGGGTTCTCCATCTCCCCCTGGAGAAGGGAGGACAGGGCCTGACATGTCTGTGCACTCAGGTCCATGTCTTCGCCTCCAGGCTCTACAGAGACTCCTCTGTGGTGCAGGTACTCCGGCTTGGAGCACGTTGGCGCATGCCTTCCTGCGCTGCTTCCGAGGGCTCCGATATGACTGGCAGCTCCTTTATCTCCATCCAAGAGGTCTTTCAGGAGACCTCTCCAGGCTGCCGGTCTTCTACAAGGACCTCCTCTGGACCTGGAAGCTGTTTTCAACGACCAGGTCTGTGGCGGCCACCGTGGGGGCTGATCTCGCGGAGCCCCTGCACACAACCCCCAGCTCCGTGTGCAGGTGGCAGAGTTCCCCGTGGTGCGCCAGAGGTTGGTCCTGGCAGAAGTCACCAGGGTCAGAGACCTCCTGGACTATGACTGGGGAGACTGGGTGTATCCCCTGATGCTCACTCAGCACGTGGGACTCTCCACCCTTCATAGTCCCCGGCGCATACTTCAGGAGGTGAAGACAGCCTTACTGCCCGCTGCTCGGGTTTACCTTGACTGGGTCCTGTGGGAGGGTACTCCTCACCCACCCTGCACCCCGGGCCCTCCGGACCTTTCCATCAGGCCCCTGCTCCATGAGTCCTTCTGGTGTATGGGTGGGACAACCAGGAGCCGGCTGCACGATTTGCAGCCGGTTCACTTCCAGACCACTCCAAGGAAATATCTGTACATGCTCATGCTTCTCATCCTTCATTTCCTCACCCTCGTGTCCCACCCTGATACGAAGTGGCGGGACCTATTGCCACCTGTTGAGAGTGAGGAACCCCAGTGGGCCAGACTATATTCCACCCTAGTCCCAAGGCCTGCCAGGGATATTAGTTGGTGGCTCCCTTACGGAGCCGTGAGCACTGGCATGTACTTGGAGTGGTTCACTCCCATCCCCAACATCTGCCCCTTTTGCGGCATGAGGGAGACCCTGGTGCACGTATATCTGGAGTGTGCCAGGTTGCAGCCCCTGTTCCGGACCCTGTTCTGTAACATCCTTTTACATTTCTGGCTACACTTTTCCCCTCACCTTTTCATATACACACACTCTATCTGTGGCCCCACAAAGTCACGGGACCTCTTCGTCAACCTCCTCCTGGCGATGGCCAAAGTGGCCATCTACAATACCAGGGAAAGGGGGTTGGCTGATGGGGTTCTTTGCAACTGTGGGGCCTATTTCCGGTCCTCCCTCCATTCATGTATCCAGCAGAGTTACTCTGGGAGGCACCCGCTGGCTCCCTTGACATCTTCGAGGAGCAGTGGGTGCTGTCCGGGATTCTCTGCTCGGTGTCCCCTTCAGGTTCCCTTTCTTTGACCCTTTGACCTTCACATCTGCCCCTGTTACATTTTTGGTTTCTCCCCGTAATTATTCGAGTTCCTGGACCTTGTGGATCCTCCCCTAAGGCTGCGGAACCCAATAGGACCACTCTTACAGCTGCCAGGTCTGACTTTATCAGCAGTAGTGCAAATTATTATATTATGCACTGTTCCCACCGGCATGTCATGAAATAATGTAAACATACAAATAAAATGCAAATGGAAAAAAAAAGAAACAAAATGTCAAAATGCAGAAACAAAAATGACAAATTACAAAACAACATTTTTCCAGAATGAAAATATTTTCACTTCAAAATATTTTTTCTGCAAGAATTTTCATTGGAATCTACACATTTTTTTAATATATTTTGATTTTTGACAAAAATGGCCTTGTCTGTCAGAAAATGGTTTTGATGGAAATTTTCCAACTAGCTTTGATTGGGAGCTCAGGGGGCTTTCATGGGGGTGTTTGGTTGCCCCTAAGATGCCTGAGCATACAGAACCAGATCTTGAAAGATATGTAGGAGCTTAACTCCCACTGGAAGTTGGGCTTCTAAATACCTTTGAAGACCTGGGCCACAGAGTGCCTGGCAAGATTTTCAAAGGTGACTGTGAATTTCCTGGGAGTTCAGAAATATCCACTAGGTTTATATGGGCATGTGTAAATCACTAGTTTACATATTCTAGTGAAGCTGAGGCACCTAGATGTGAGCAGTTTAAAAGCAGCCTATTTTCAGATGCAGTTGGGGAGAGACAAAACCCACAGCATCTGGGGCAGGTGACCAGGGGGATGACAGAGAAAGGGACATGGGGGAGGGGGGGGCGGGAGGAAGTAGCAAAAAATGCTCCTGATCCCTCTCTGCCACCCCATTTTCCCATCTCCGTGGGCTCAGGCTATCAATGGGGTAAGTGCTGTGGGGGACAATGGCAGGACACATGGGGTGTGGCAGGGTCCTGGGTATCTAGCTACCATGGCTATGAATACCTTCTTTGCATCACTATAGTGGGGTAGTTACCCCGCTCCGGCCCTGAAGGGGTTACCCTGGGAGAGAGCTGGGGCGGCAAACCAAAGATGAGGCTGATTGGGGAAGCAGCCACAGCTGGGGCCATGCCCCAATCAGGCCACTGCGGGCCCTATAAAAGGCTGTGTGCCAGGAGCACAGGCAGTTTCTCTCTAACTGTGGAGAGAGATGGGCCTGGCTGCTTGGGAGCTCAGCAGGGTATGTTGAGTGGAGCAGGGCTGGGGAAAGACCTGGGGAGCTGCAGGCCTTGGTAAAGGCCAGGAAGGGTACTGGGGTTGCAGAGGTGCAGCTCAGGGTAGGCAAAGGTAGCAGCTCCAAATCCCCCTTGCTGAGGATGAGTGGTATAGACTGCAGTCTGCCCCAGTGAGCGAGGACTAGATGGTGACTGGCAGTAGCCACTGAGGTGAGGTGAGGGTAGAGGGTTGGGGGATCCCCTGGGTGGGGAGACCTAGAGAGTGGGGGGGGCACTGCCAGGGGGTGACACCCAAGGTAAAGGGGCACTGGGGTCTGGGAGGGACATGGGGGGGCCTGAGGCAAGCGGGATACCGGCTGGCAGAGGGTGCTCCAAGACTGGAAAATCCCTGGATGACCAGCAGCAGGTGCCGTGCCGCCGAGTTGTCGCCCACTACAATCAGATACAGCTACCTACTATAGACCACCAAATCAAGAAGAGGAGGTGGATGAGGTATTTCTAGAATAAATAACAGAAATACCCAAAACACAAGCCCTGGTATTAATGGGGGGCTTTAACTACCCAGACATCTGCTGGAAAAGTAATACGACAAAACACAACATTTCCAGTAAGTCCTTGGAATGTACCAGGGACAACTTTTTGTTCTGGAAAGTAGAGGAAATAAACAGAGGGCTAGTATGTTAGACTTGATTCTGACCAACAAGGAGGAATTGGTAGTGGATCTGAAGATGGGAGGCAATTTGGGTGATAGTGATCATAAAATGATAGAGGAAAGTAATGAGTGAGGGCAGCAGAATAAAGACCAGGGGCTTCAAAAATAAGCTTTAACAAACTCAGAGAACGGGTAGGAAAGGTCCCATGGGGGAAAAAAAATCCAAGGGGAAAAGTTCGAGAGAGCTGGCAATTTGTCAAAGAGACCATATTAAAGGCAAAATTGCAAACTATCCCGATGTAAAGGAAAGACAGGAAGAATAGCAAGAAGCCAATATGGCTCCATCAGGAACTCTTTAATGATATGAAAATCAAAAAGAAATCCTGCACCATGTGGAAACATGGACAAATTGCTAAGGAGGCGTACAAAAGAATAGCACAAGCATGCAGGAACAAAATCAGAAAGGCTAAGGCACAAAATGAATTACACCTAGCCAAGGACGTAAAAGGCAATAAGAGATTCTTTAAATACATAAAAAGAAAGATGAAGGAAAGTGTAGATCCTCTTAATGAGGAAGGAGAGTTAATAACTAATGGCATTGAGAAAGCTGAGCTGTTTAAAAAGGTTATTGGTGACCAGAAACTCAACACAATTAATATAAACAACAAGGGGAAAAGAATCCAAGCCAAATTAGGGAAAGAACAGGTTAAAGATGAGTTAGATGTATTCAGGTCAGCAGAGCCTGATGAAATGCATCCTAGGGTCCTTATGGAGCTAATTGAAGCAATCTCAGTATCAGTAGGAATTATTTTTTAACTCCTGGAGGTCAGGTGAGGTCCCAGAAGACTACAGAAGGGCAAACATACTACCGATCTTTAAAAAGGGGAACAAAGAGTACCAGGGAATTATACACCAGTCAGCCTAACTTAGATACCTGGAAAGATACTGGAACAAATTATTAAACAATAAGTTTGTAAGCACCTAGAGGATAATAGGGTTATAAGGAATAGTCAGCATGGATTTGTCAAGAACAAATCATGCCAAACCAACTTAATTTCCTTCTTTGACAGGATTACTGGCTTAGAGGATGGGCGGAACCAGTAGATGTGATGTATCTTGATTTTAGTAAGGTTTTTTTACACAGTCCTGCATGACATTTTCATAAGCAAACTGGGGAAATGTGATCTAGATGAAATTATTATAAAGTGGATGCACAACTGGTTAAAAGACCATTCTCAAAGAGTAGTTATTATTGGTTTGCTGTCATACTGGGAGGGTGTATGTAATGGGGACCCGGGGGGTCAGTCTTAGGTCTGGGTCAATATTTTCATGAATGATTTTGATCATAGACGGAGAGCATGCTTGCAGGTGACCCCAAGCTGGGAGGGATTTCAAGCACTTTGGAGGACAGGATTAGATTTCAAAATGAACTTGACAAATTGGAGAATTGGTCTTAATTCAACAAGATGAAATTCAATAAAGACAAGTGCAAAGTACATCACTAAGGAGGGAAAAATCAAATGCACAACTACAAACTGAGGAATAAGTGGCTGGGTGGTAGTACTGCTGAAAAGGATCTGGGAGTTATAGTGGATCACAAATTGAATATGAGTCAGTAATGTGATGCAGCTGTGAAAAAGGCTAATATTATGGGGTTTATTAAAAGGAGTGTTATATGTAAGACACAGGAGGTAATTGTCCCACTCTTCGTGGCACTGGTGAGGCCTCAGTTCGAGTAGTGTGTTCAGTTCTGGGCACCATACTTTTGGAAAGATGTGGACAAATTGGAAAGAGTCCAGTGAAGAGCAACAAAAATGCTAAAAGGTTTAAAAAAACTTGACCTATGATGAAAAGTTTAAAAAAAAAAAAAGGGCATGTTTAGTCTTGAGAAAAGTGAAGGAAAACACAGAGGAAACAAGAGGTGGGAGGGATTGATTTAAGGGGATAATCTGTCATTTATTATTTAGATTGGAGTAGTGCCCACAATGTGCTGAATGCTTTGCAAAGGCCAAAGGAAGACACTGCCCCTGCCCTGGGAAGCTGGCAATCTAAAAACATACAAGCGAAGTGAGTGGAGTGGTGATAGCCAGGGCCGGCTCCAGCACTTCTGCCACCCCAAGCCAAAAAAAAAAAAAAAAAGCCGCGATCGCGGCGGCAGTTCAGTGGCAGGTCCTTCGCTCCTAGAGGGAGTGAGGGACCTGCCACCCCCGAATTGCTGCAGGTGCCGCCCCTCTCCCTTGGCCGCCCCAAACACCTGCTTGTTAAGCTGGTGCCTGGAGCCGGCCCTGGTGATAGCACAACAGCTTACAAGGATCACGACTGTTGTTTTTTTTTAAATAAAGATACTAAATTCTTCTGCTTCCCTTCCAAATTCAACCTTTATGCATTCCCCCCATACCGATTCCCAGCGCTAGTTCCAGTGTGCATATACTTCTCCCTCCCAGCAATCCCACCTGCCATTCAGCCCTCTTCCCTCCATGTATGTGAGCAGTTCATTAATGAGATAAATCAGTGATTTAGAGAAGCAGATGATTTACTATCCCAAGCAGAGCTTTCTCTAACCCAATAAAGAAAAAGAGCCAGAGACTCCATGAAACCCAGTAAGGACTTCTGTTGTCTCTCTCTTGCCCATGGAAGATGGGGGAGAGAGAGATTGAGTCAGCTAGCTTCTTTCTTTGTAGGCACTGCAGAAGTAGTGGGTCTTCAAGCGTACTAGAAATGAGAAGATAGTGGCCTTGTGGACCAGCTCAGAGAGGGCATTTGTGCTTTGTGGAGAGGGTGGTATGGAAGAAAGCACAGAGATGTATGTGAGGGGGCAGACATTCCAAGAGGTGGTGGTGCTGAGGCAGTGATGAAAGTAGAATTCATTTCATACCAGTACACTGCACCAGCTAAAAGGGGGAGGCACGTGACCTCCTCATGTGACTCTGCCCCACCACCAGCCCAGGCCCTGTGCTCTCCCCCTCCCCTCCCCATGATCCATCCCATGTTACCTGGTGGGAGGAGAGGGGGCTCTGTCCTCCTCCCACTTCGCCGGAGACTTCTCAACCACAGGGCTCTCTGGAACCGCAGCGGCAAAAGGAGCAGACAGTGGCCCCACGCCAGCAGCTCCTCCACCGCGGCTGTACCAGCCCCACCCCCAGCCCTGCCCTCTGGTGGGACTCCTGTACAGACCCTAGACAGGAGAGAGAGGCACACAGCTGCATGGAAGGGCTGGGGGTGGTACAGCCATGCTGGAGGAGCTGCTGGCGGCCCCACGTTCTGCTCCTCCTATGTCTTTCCAGTACGCCATGCAAGCTATAAATAGCTTACTGGTACGGCGGACCGGACTGGACCGTCCCACTTGCACCACTGTGCTGAGGTCAGATGATCCGAGTGGCTGTGTTTTGGTATGGGCTGGAAGGGTACAATGTGGGTGTCAGGCTGGCCAGGGAGAAGGAGGTTACAGTGACCCAGAGAGGCAATGATGAAGGCCTGGACAAGAATTTTAGCTGGGTGGACAGAGAGAAAAGGTTAGATCTTAGAAATCTGTGGGACCCTGCCTGGATGTGTTGGCTGAGAGAGAGGGAAGTGATGAAATAATGACAACACCTTGCACTTTCCTTGTCACTTTCATCTGAGGCCCTCAAAGTGCTTAACAAACACTAATGAAGCTTCACAATGTTCCTGTGAGATAGGTGCTATTAGCTCCATTTTTGGCTGAGCTTGCGAGGCCCTACACTGAACTTGTCTGACTGTTTGTCTGTCTATAATATGACCATTTTGAATACTGAATCCATTCGCTTCCCAAGTGTCAGGAAGGTTCTAGGGAGAGAAGGTGGGTGAGGTAATATCTGTTATTGGACTAACTTCTCACCTTGGCTCTCTAATATCCTGGAACCAACCTGGCTACAATATTGTATAAAACAGGGCATGTTCAAGGCATCCACAGCCAGATTTTGTTGAAAATCAGAAAAACCAAAAGCAACGGAGGAGGCACAGAGTCCCTGGCATCTGGTTAGCAGAGCTACTTCTTCAGCCACTTCTGTGTTAGCTGATGGCAGCCATTAACCCCTTCCAGCATAACAATACCCCTCCTCTCAGCTCTGCCCATCACCCCAATACTGTGTAAAAATGCTGATACCCTGAAAGAGAAAGAAAGAAAGAAAGAAGAAGGTCTACACTGACATGTATATTGGGATAACTTATGCTGTTTAGGGGTGTGGAAAAAACATCCCCCTGAGTGATATAAGTTACACCCACATAAGCCCCGGTGTGGACAGCGCTATATTGGCAGGAGAGCTTCTCCCACCAACAAAGCTGCTGCCGCTTGCTGGGGGTGGAGTAATTATGTCAATGGGAGAGCGCTCTCCCGCCGGCATAGAGCGGCTACACAGGAGATCTTACAGCGGCACAGCTGCATTGGTACGGCTTCGCCACTGTAAGCTCTAGTGTAGACATGGCTGGTAGGGACCTCAGACCTTAGTCCAGGGGTCAGCAACCTTTCAGAAGTGGTGTGCCGAGTCTTCATTTATTCACTCTAATTTAAGGTTTTGTGTGCCGGTAATACATTTTAACATTTTTAGAAGGTCTCTTTCTATAAGTCTATAATATATAACTAAACTATTGTATGTAAAGTAAATAAGGTTTTTAAAATGTTTAAGAAACTTCATTTAAATTAAAATGCAGAGTCCCCCGGATCGATGGGCAGGACCCAGGTAGTGTGAGTGCCACTGAAAATCAGCTTGCGTGCCACCTTCGGCACGCGTGCCGCAGGTTGCCTACCCCTGCCTTAGTCCATCCCGTGCTTTGCTGCACATTAGGCTACCCACATTTACCATCCTTTGCCTCTCAATTGCCCTTCTCTCCAAATCTTCCCATTTCATGTTGAGGTGCTTGATGTTGTTCAGAACTGTTCATTTCCATGTTATTCGTCTTCCTCTCTTTCTTCTTGAGTTTTCTGGCTTCCATTCAAGGGCGGTATTTGGTAAGCGTTCTTTTTCCATTCTCAGCACATGTCCGAGCCACTGATGTCTTCTTTTATAGATTATTTGTGAGAGGGGGCCTTGTCCAGTCATTCTTCTGACTTCTTCATTCATCTTCCTATCTCTATATGTTATTCCCAATATTCCTCTCAGACATTAGTGATGAAATGCATCCAGCTTTTGCATATCTTTCTTGTTAAGTTGCCAGGTCTCACTGCTATATGTTGTGATGGCAATAACAATTGCTTTGTACACGTTCAGTGTAGGGACTCTCCCTACCAGCCACATTCAAAAAACTGAATGTGGCTGGTAGGGAGAGTCCCTGCAATAGAGGGGGATTGGAGGGTGGCACAGGGAGTCTGTGGGGGGAATGGACGGATACAAGGAGTCACTGGGGTGCAGTGAGCTCTGCCTACACTACCTGCAAAGTGGGTAACCCCATATAGATGGAAGAACAGGCACAGAGAGGTTAAGCGACTTGCCCAGAGACATGCAGTGAGTCTATAGATGAGTAAGAAATAGAAACTGGATCTCCGGCTTCCCACACTCTTGCTCTGATAATTAGCCTAGTCTCTCCTTAAAAGAACGAGAAAGTGACAGCTAAAGAGGGCTATGATAGCAGAAATACAGTGTTATATTTAGGTTGGGCCGCCTTTTCAAAAGTGCTCCCGGATTTTGGGTGCCTTCACTGTTGAGTACCCATGGGAACACTTGAAAATTTAGACCTACATATTAAAAACCATACGGTTAAACCCACAAGACCATCCAGCAGCAGTTGCTGAGAGCCAGTTTTCAACCCGATGTTGAAGGGGCTGATTCTGCGGACATTTCTAGGTCAAAGGGGGGAGGGCCTTCCACAGCCCTGGGGCCACAGAGGCAACGAGACAGACGTTTTCCCTCCTGTCCCCCTTGCACATGCCATGCTCTAGGGGCCCCATCCCTTGGAGTTCCCAGGATGCAATGGTGTATAACATAGAGCCAGAGACTCAGAATGTTAACTGTCCAGTAAGGGCAGTAAAGCTCAAATCTGTAACCTAATTCATGCCCAGCAAGCAGCCAGTAAAACACACATCCGAGACCCAGCACCAGAGAAGGGCAGAGGGAGATTACTAGTGGTGCCACCTGAATGACAGTTCTCCCTCCTTTCTCCCGGGCAGGGTCAGCAGACAACAAGATTGAGGCAGCTATGTCTGAGCTGGTGCCGGAGCCCCGGCAAAAACCAGCAGTGCCAATGAAACCTGTTGGCATTAACTCCAACCTGCTGGGCTACATTGGGATCGACACCATCATTGAGCAGATGCGCAAGAAGACCATGAAGACAGGCTTTGACTTCAACATCATGGTTGTAGGTAGGAGGGATCATCAAGGCCTACGGAGCCTTTGGAGGGCATAGAGAGAAGCTTTGTCGGGCTTTGACTTCACTCTCACAGGCACAAGTACAAGAGGTTATAAGGGTACAGGGGATCATTGGGAGTATGGGTGAAGTATGCTTTAATATCAGGCCGTGCCTAGTTCCAGTAGATCCCTAGTCCCTGTCCTTGTGATTTTCCCTTAAGGTACATATGAAGGACAAGAAGATCCCGTACACCCAACCTGGCAACTTCCCTGGGTTTAAGTTCTTCAGCCTATTGTCAGGGCACAGCTGTGGTGAATGCTACATTCTTCCCCTTTACGTTTATCAGGTCAAAGCGGGCTGGGGAAATCAACACTGGTGAACACCCTCTTCAAATCCCAAGTTAGCCGCAAGTCTTCAGGCTGGAACCGTGAGGAGAAGATCCCTAAGACAGTGGAGATCAAGGCCATTGGGCATGGTAAGAACCAGGAAAAGTATCCCGTGGACCACCAGTACTGGCTGAAAGAGCATAGGGGGTGCTGGTGTCTTAGTACAGTCCTGTCAAGGACTTTTACTAGGGCTGGCTGGAAAACCAGAATTCGAGATTTAGTTTCACATTGAGATGAAACCGAGACCTTTCCAAATTTTTGAGAGCGGGAGAGAGAGACCCTGACCCACTCCAGACTAGCCAGTAGCCTGGTGGTTAGGGCACTCATCTGGGAAGTGGGAGACCTAGGTTCAAAGTTCCTGCTCTGAGTGAGGCACGAACTGTCTCTCCCTTGCTTCTGTGGTGGTGGAAAGGGCAGAACATCGTCATTCCCACATGTGTCATAGAAGCCTACACAGAGAAGCCAATCTCGAGGGAGATCATAAGGTCTTTTCTGCTTTCTTCCCCAGTCATTGAAGAAGGTGGTGTCAAGATGAAACTGACGGTAATTGACACCCCAGGGTTTGGTGACCAGATCAACAATGAGAATTGGTGAGTGTCTGACCTCCCCATCTATCTTCCCCCTCTCTCTGTTTGCCTCTTGGGTGGCTGACCTACTCATGCAGAAGAGTCAGCACCCAGCTCTAAGATGGATCCCACCCCTGGAACACAGTAAACAGGTCCGTATGAGCTCAGTTCCAGGCTGAGTCAGCGCAGCAGGATGGGATGTTGGTGTTCCTTCTGATTCAGTTCTGAACCAGTCCCCAGCATGGGACTGGGGGTACTCTGTGGCTCCAGCTGTTGTCTTGCATACAAGATGTATTCGTTACAGATCCCATAGTAAATCTGAGAAGAATAAAGGTGTTAGAGTAGAATCCTGCCAAACTCCAATCTGGATAATGGTATTCGGGGGTTCCAAAGGGATGTGATGTTATTCTTCTCTTCCTCGCTTAAGGCCTGATCCAAAGCCCATTGACGTCAATGGAAATATTCCTATTGCCTTCAATGGGCTTTGGATCAGGCCCATATACTGCTGTGAAGTGTTGCTGTGAATTGTTAAACTACCAACATGTTCCACTCCAGAGGTGGCTGCACTTCAGTGGCAGGTGACATCATTCTTTTATACACAGCTTATAAAGTGTTTGGGATCCTACTAGATGAAAGAAGCTCAGGAAATGTTCAATCCTTATCATTATTATTTCATTTATTTTACTTAGGCATACACGTGCTATAAAGGAGTGCCTATCGCTATGTTCTAGGACCCTAGGCATAACTTCAAAACTCAACAAAATTCACACCCCAAGTGTAATTTTGGTGCAGCAGTGCAGTCAGTATAATCCACTACCAGCAAACCAGGCAACGCATCCTTCTCCAGTCCCCCTCCCAGTCCAGCAGTTCCCCCCCGCCCCGCTTGCAATCTTCTGCTCCCCCCTCCCCCGCAAAATAATTCAGCAGATTCTGACTATTTTGGATCAGAGTAAGGCAAATTCCAAAGTCATGGGGGGCCCTCACAGAGAACACCCTGCCAGCAGCCCCTTCCACGTATGCCACTGGGGCTTCAGCTTGAGCACCTCTGCTGATCAATAACCCTGGCAGGAGCTGATCAGACTAATGGATGATACCCTCCCACCCTGTAAACCCTCTTAGTTCCGGTAAGTGCCAGAGGCACTGTATGTATGAAGCATGAGGAAGGAATGTGCCTCTCTCTCTCTCTCTCTCTCTCTCTGACCTTCACAGCTGGGAGCCCATTGAGAAATACATCAATGAGCAATATGAAAAATTCCTGAAAGAGGAAGTGAATATTGCAAGGAAAAAACGAATCCCAGACACGAGAGTCCACTGCTGCCTCTACTTCATCTCCCCCACGGGTCACTCGTACGTATCCCGCTGCTGACTGCTTCATCTCTCCCACTCATCACTTATATGTATCCCAGTGTTTCCCAAACTTGTTCCGCCACTTGTGTAGGGAAAGCCCCTGGCGGGCCAGGCCGGTTTGTTTACCTGCTGAGTCCGCAGGTCCGGCTGATCGTGGCTCCCACTGGCTGCGATTCACTGCTCCAGGCTAATGGGAGCTACAGGAAGTGACGCTGGCCGAGAGACATACTGGCCGCCGCTTCCAGCAGCTCCCAATGGCATGGAGCAGCGAACTGCGGCCACTGGGAGCCACAATCGGCCGGACCTGTGGACGCGGCAGGTAAACAAACCAGCCCGGCCCGCCAGGGGCTTTCCCTACACAAACAGCGGAACAAGTTTGGGAAACACTGGTGTATCCTATCTCATCTCTATCTTACTGCACCTCTACTTTAGCTCCCCCTATGGACCAGTCATATGTATCTCACTACTCCCTCTACTTTATGTTCTCCACGAGTCTCTCCCGGTATCCTATCCCATGCATCACTCCTACATACATCCCACTCTGCCTCTTTCATCTCTCCCATGGGTCATGCGTAGGAATCTCACTGCTGTTTAACTTTTCCCTACTGGGCTGGACACTGGGAAGGCTGTACAGAAAAGCATTAGAATGGGATAGACAGGCCAGCTCTCCCCATAGGTTTTTTTCTAGGCATTGTGTGAGGAGGAAGGAGGAGAAAAGATCTAATGGGAGCATCTCTTGGGGGATACGCAGGAGAGCTCTCCCTTCCCCCTCTCGTCTGGACTCTGGGAGGGAGAAGAGCGGAGCCAGCATTAAGGGTGATGTGGTAAAATGACTCTTACTTATTCCTTTTTATCGGGCTGCAGCTTGCGACCCCTGGACCTAGAGTTCATGAAACATCTCAGCAAAGTAGTAAACATCATCCCTGTTATCGCCAAGGCAGACACCATGACCCTGGAAGAGAAGACTGAGTTCAAACAAAGGGTGAGTACCACCACGCCTGTGTGGAACGAGTCTTTCCCAGCCTCACCTGTCCTGGCAGGAAGGTGAGAAAGGTGGTTGTATCCTTCAGACTGGGATTATATTGTCTTGACCACTCAGATATCCTGGTGTTTCCCTTCATGGTTCAGAACAACACTCAGCTGCTGCCACGGGATACAATATTGGATTCTTCTCCACTGACAGAGTCCAGCTATCGTGCAACCTTAAAACTGGACCTGGTTCTGTGTCAATGTGGGGTGTCTGCGATGATCTGGGTGTGCTCATATGGCAGAAGATTGCCTAAATCGTTCAGACTAATATGGGGAAGGCCACCTTTCCAGCTGGTAGGATATCACAGCAATTCAGCTCTTTCCCAAGTTGCCGTACATTCCTGACAATATGATCTTATCCAAGAACACGCTTGTCCTTTAAATGAACCTTCGCAAAACATGTGCCCACAGCGGGTCAGAGCTGACATTAGCATGTATCTGTGCTAGTGAACCCTACCTCTGAACTCAGACTAATTGATAGGAGAATGTACCTTCCTAGCCCAAATGAGCCTAAGGAAATGATCAACTAAGACCACAAAGAATAATGCTGAATGGTCTGCTAGGGGCACCACAATGGAGAATTAAAAATGGGTGGATCTTCTGGTGAACTGAAATCTACTAGAGATCACCCTGGGCAAAAACTAACTGATGGATGCATCTATTGTGGAAGAGCAGCTGTTTCTATGTTGAAGTCTCTCAAAGGGCATTTGTCACAGTGATGGCAAGGGTTTCACACCTGTGCTGTGACCTGCCAAGATGTCTTTCTGCTGATCCCTGTTCTGTGACTGGGGTATTAATCCTTCATAACCCTGACCAATGGGGCCAGTGAATAAAGTCCAATCTCTTGCCAGCACTGCTGTGTGTCACAACTGTATCACACACTCCTTCAGGAGTATTCCCTGCAGGCGCCTTCCCCTTGAGCATGTTGCAGTAGGAATGTAATACCCCTGCACTCTGCTGTCTGCCATAATTCAATGCTTGCACTGCTTTTTACTTTCCAATGTTTCCCTGCCCAGGTGCGCAAAGAACTGGAGGTGAATGGGATCGAGTTTTACCCCCAGAAAGAGTTTGATGAGGACCTGGAGGATAAAACAGAGAATGACAAAATCAGGGTAGGACACACCATATCATGAGAGAGTATTGAGGAGTGGTTAGATTTCACTGAGTGCAGAATGGAGACAAATCACTCTAGTTTTCAAAGTGCTTTGAGATCCTTGGATGAAAGATGCTATAATGCAAAGTATTATTATTACCGTTTATATCCAGTAGGGAGGATGGGTTCTTTTATCCTTTCTAATTTAATTTGCATTGTCTCCGTTCATTATCACCATAGAGCGCTGTGATTGCTGAATTTAAGAGGACTGTTTGTTTCACTTCATCTTGCTGGTCACTGGGTTTGGGCTGGGTTTAACTTCCCATGTGACCTGTTGCTATTTAAGCCCAGCTTGTTCTCGGCTTGACCCCTCAAACTCTTATTTTTGGGAATCTCCCAAGTAAAAATTTGATCATATTTCCCCTTCACGTCAATCATCATTGCAGCCATCTCCTGTAGAAATGCTGGGGATATCTGCAGACCAATCTCTAGGAAGCTGGGGACATCTGTAGAAGACATGTAGGGCTTTTCCTTTTGGGGGTTTATGAATTTAATTTGCAGGGGGGTTATTTTTAGCAATTTTTGAGTTTTGTGTAGATGTCAAAAATCTGTATATATATTTAGGCTTTGCAGAATTCGATTTTTTATTTTTTCATAATTTTGATGGATAATATCAGAGTTTATTTTTAAGCAGTTTTTTCAATTAAAATTTTCACAGTGGGTGAAATTGGGGTGCTGGTCAGATGATAGGGAAGATAGGACAATAATTATTTAATGACAGTAGATGTTGAGATTCAAAAAGTTAAAGCTTTATAACCGTTCAAACACAAATTGTCAATATCACATGTCAAAATATAAAGAGTAAATATCCTTAAATCAAACCCTAGTAAGTTCTCAAGCAGCATTTTTCTTACTTTGTCTATCTGTAAATTTCAATTATCATCAGTGGAAATATTTTTCATCAGTTTGTGTGTCCCTTAAATTGATGTTTACCTACTTTTACCAATAAAAATCTAATTCTTCCATGCCTATATATATTATACACATTACAGTAGTATATACACTAAAGAATCATAGAATATCAGGGTTGGAAGGGACTTCAGGAGATCATCTAGTCCAACCCCTGCTCAAAGCAGGACCAATCCCCAGACAGATTTTTGCCCTAGATCCCTAAATGGCCCTCTCAAGGATTGAGCTCACAACGGTGGGTTTAGCAGGCCAATGCTCAAACCACTGAGCTATCCCTCCCCCCAGGAGGAGGATGAATAAAAGGCCAATCTCTTTGTAATGTTCCCTAGTGCACTTTAAAATAAAGCTGTTTGAAACAGTGCTACACTAAAGTGCACTAGGGAACCTTTAGTGTGAACCAGCAGGGTCTACACAGACCAATTAATGTGCAACACATTAGTGTGCTTTAGAAATCATACCTCTGTCATCCGCATTACTGCTCCATGTAGACAAAACCTTAGATCCAACTAACCATTTCCCATGTTTTCCCCATGTTTATTGAACACTGATTTCATTTTTTATTGGGATGTTTTACTGGTGTTTATCAGTTAATACTGAAAATCAGAAGCCCTAAACTTATGGAACATTGTGGAGACCTGCGAAAACGTATGGAAATATTGGCAGATCTCCAGACTAACCTATAGAAGCAAGGGATTTCTACACAGGAAGTGTCGGGTACCTCTGTGGACTGTCACATTTATAGAACTAGCTGCACCTCTGCCCCCTCTTGGTATTTCTTCACTGCAAAGTAAACACGGAGGATCAGCACCTGGGTTAGCCTAGTCTAGGTGTGAATGGCCACTCCAAAGTTATTGTGTCCTCATTGATGCTGCAGTCCCCTGTGTGTGTGTGTGTTGCTAGGACTTGGGGGGCGGGAAGGGGCATCTCCCATGGTTCTTTGTGCTGCAGTGAGATGAGCCACTCTGATTCTTTCCCAATGAATTGTAGGAGAACTTGTCTGTCCTTCTGGCCAGATGAGAGGAATTGTGGGAAGGCATTGGAGGACTATCAGCACTGGAATGATTTAATCTGTGTCCTCACTGCAAAGTGGGTGGATTATCACCTCACTCAGCCTTTAGCCCAAGGGTCGGCAACCTTTCAGAAGTGGTGTGCCAAGTCTTCATTTATTCACTCTAATTTAAGGTTTCGTGTGCCAGTAATACATTTTAACATTTTTAGAAGGTCTCTTTCTATAAGTCTATAATATATAACTAAACTATTGTTGTATGTAAAGTAAATAAGGTTTTTAAAATGTTTAAGAAGCTTCATTTAAAATAAATTAAAATGCAGAGCCCTCTGGACCGGTGGCCAGGACCCGGGCAGTGTGAGTGCCACTGAAAATCAGCTCGCGTGCCGCCTTTGGCACATGTGCCATAGGTTGCCTACCCCTGCTTTAGCCTATACCCCAGGACAGGACAGCTAGTTGGGGTTGAAAACACCACTAAACTTGGGTGACAGAGTTTTGTGTGTGGAAGGGAGGAGAGTTAAGGGCAACACCTGAGTAAAAGGCCAAGTTAACTCTGCAGTGAAGACAAACTCCCTGAGTGCATCTCCTCAGGTGATAGGTACAGGCAAAAGATCTATCTCGGGGTTGGAATCATGTGATTCTTCCACTCTGAGCCTGGGACGTGGGTACAATGCTCCATGAATAGCAACCTCTTATCACTCAGTGATATCGTGACCTGCAGCCTCCTTAAAACAACATATAGCTCATGGAATGGAGCACTGGAGAAAAAAATAGGATTTTAAAGTAACAAACAGTCTTCCTGCACATCTGTCCTACCTAGAGTCCTACCATCCCATACTGGTAGGCCCCAAACCCAGGTAGGCCTAGCTTCTTCAGACACCCCCATAGGTTCCTGTGTCTTAGTCTTTTCAATCTCATGCACTCCCTTGCAGTGTCCTTGTTTCCCCCCCACCCCATACACACACTCCTGAGCTCTTTGTCTTGCAGGAGCTTGGTCAAGTGTTGGTGGCTTTTGCCCTCTGGTTGAGAAAATTTCATACCCTGGCAGGAGACTGAGTACGGTTGTCAGAGCGAACAGTTCTGGCATTGTCCCTTTAGGACTCATAGGTGACCATCTTGAGACATCTCCTCTTTCCTTCTGGGAACCACCCCAGAGAGACCCCTGGGGAGAAATACTTACACCAAAATATGAGTGCAGCAAACACCAGACCAAAGTCAGTATTAATAAATACAGTATTAATAAATGATTTTAGAGAGCTCCATATTCATCTGATTCAAAAATGCCGGTCACATTTGAAGACTCACCTAGAACAATACTGCACCCATCTGCAGAACCCATGGAATCACTGGGAACCTCTGCAGGCTCAGCTCTGGCAACAGCTGTAAACAACTGTTGAAATGCTTGGGATATTGTCATAGTCTGCAGTGGCCAGTCATTGGATGGTCATTGGCAATGAGTGCCTCTTGTCCTGCAGAAGACCGTATGCTGGAGGGAAGAGGGTAACAGGGAAGGGTGGAGAGAGAGAAGTAGTACTATAGCCCATATCTCATTGTTGTCTAGTGCGCAGAGGAACAGCTTGACTAGGCTTGTCTACCTGTCTATCTCCAGCAGGAAAGCATGCCGTTTGCAGTGGTGGGCAGCGACAAGGAATACCAAGTAAATGGCAAAAGAATCCTGGGCAGGAAAACTCCCTGGGGCGTCATTGAAGGTAAACAGGTCCATCCTTTTGAGATGGATGTATCTACCTAGGCTCAGGCACGCAAAGCTCCAGGTACGCAGCAGAGCGCTACCCCTTGCACCTATAGTTAAACATATTTTTTTAATCAAAATAAAACAAAGATATTTTCAAACACTTCTGCTGAGGGGAATTGGAGCTACCACTGTGGTATCAGCAACTGGCAGGGTATTGCTGCCACTCTAGAATATGAAAGGTGCCACGTTGGGGCCCTGAGGTCACCTCGCTTTTCAAGTGAACCCTCCCTTGTGGTTTTAAGAACTGACAAGCCCAATAGACTGCATGTTATGCACATATAGCACTATATGCCCTGTTTGAAATATAAGATCTGTGCCCGTCACCCACTGTCTTGACCACCATCCCATGCACTGTACTAACGAAGGATTTTTTTAACACCCCATTTCCCAATTTTCTCTGTTTACAGTGGAAAACCTCAATCACTGTGAATTTGCCCTACTTCGAGACTTTGTCATCAGGTGAGGCCAGCGGTTATGTAACTGTCTATTCCTGATGAGAAGGGCTACGGTACTGAACGGACTTTCAGATAGAATTTCCTAGTGACGAAAGCCATGATAATGGAACAGTCTCCAAACGGATGAAAGTCATATTTCTTAAGACAATTCAAGCTGGGCTGACTACTACAGGGAACAATCTTAAATTAACTAATGGACAGGGCAACCTAGCTGATTTTTAATGTCTATGATTGCTATGCCAACAAGGGGGCTAGTTGTGATGGTGCTTGGGTGATGTGGATGGCCTGTGTGACAAGGAACTGGAGTGATATCCTCCCCCATGCCCCATTATGCAAACACACAATAGATGGGAACACTTTTTAGTTGCTCCTGACTTAGGGCTGAGTTGGAATCAGTGACAAAGAGGGAAAGACTCTTCAGTCCATTTCCAATTCTCAGACCATATAGTCCTCCTGATTTGGGGATGGATTAGAATTGACCAAGAGATAAAAAGCTTCATATCCCCAATCTCTAGTCCCCCTTCTCTCAAGTTCATATATGGATTGAAGCCCTTTCAGGAGAACTGACATCTGGCCGAAATTCTGTGGGCAAGTCCCATAGTTTGAAGGCGCTGGAACTATGGGACCAAGGGTGCTGCCGCATCCCCTGGCTTGAAGTGGTTTCCATCATATCCAGGGTTTACAGTTTGGTTCAATGGCTTTCAGCACTCGCACTATACACATTGTTCCAGCCCCCTGTTTGAAGGTAATCTCTATGCCCTATAGACTAACAAGGTAGGTTTTTTTAAGAAGCCCAATGTAAATATACATCAAAGTTAAAAACCAATCCCCTGTATGCTTCCTGTTGTCATGGTGTTTTGGCATCTGGGAGTGATGAAACCTCAGATTGTGACACAGTGATGTCATGGTGACATTACAATATTGCATTGTTTGTCCCTCACAACAAATTCCTAATGCTGGTACCATCTAGCTGTCACTGTTGGGCTTTCCCCAGATCTTTCAATAAAGGTTGCCATTAAACAATGGTGGTCAAAGCCCAGGCGTTTTCTGGCGGTTAATGACTGGTTGGAAGGAGTTGTGGCTGTGGGGACTCTTCCAGGGGGCTGGTGACAACAGCACAGCTACTCTGGGCTCCACTGCACAACTGACCAGATGTATCATGGGCAGGGCCGGCTCCAGGCACCAGCCGAGCAAGCTGGTGCTTGGGGCGGCAGATTGTTCGAGGCGGCATTCCGCCCAATCCTAGGGCAGCACGGCCGTTTTTTTTTTTGTTCCGCTCCGGCCACCCTGTAGGGGGAGGTGGCACGGAGGACGGGAGTGCCCTGCAGCAAGCCCGGCAGGGCAGGCCGCGTCCTTCCCTCCCAGCCGACCGGAGTGGCGTGGAGCCTCCCGGCAGGCGGCGCAGCAGTCGGGGCCGCGTGGCAGCCCCATGCTGAAGCCCTGGCCGCCCCCCTTCTCCCCCCCCCCCCCCCCCCCGCTTCCTCCCCTTCCCCCTGCTAGCCGGGGCACATCTGCAACGCAGGGAGTCCCCCTGCATCCTGGCTCCGGCCCTGATCATGGGGAAGTTTTACCTTCTTTGACACATCATGCATTAACTGCTGCTGGAAGACTGATGAACCAGATGTCTTAACTGATACAGCAGGATGCAGAATAGCTGACTCAATGGACCATTGATTGGTCTGATCTGGTGTAGCAGGAGATAGCATACTGCACTGGTGAGGCCAATGATCGGAGCCAGTGTGACATATCCTGTGTGCCTATTTTATTTTGCTGACTGATGCAGTTTCAATTGGCTAATGTATTATGGCCTCCATAAAAAAGACTCCAAGGACAGACAGATTGAACAATGAGCACAGTGCCTTCCGAATGTTCATTGGCCAGCCAGACTGGAGAAACCGTCCCATTTATCTTAGGAAATAAAATAGACCCAGAAAGAATAACATTGACCTAGCTGATTATTTTTCTTATCCTCCTTCTCTCTGTCTCCTGCAGGACCCACCTCCAAGACCTAAAAGAAGTGACGCACAACATCCACTATGAGACCTACAGGGCCAAGCGGCTGAATGACAACGGGGGGCTCCCCCCGGTGACCGCCGAGACAGAGGAGAACCATGAAAGTAATCTGTGAATCACTCCTCCCACTGTCTGGATATTACAGCCCGTCCCAGCTACCCTTGACTTTACTGTAGGCCTGTCTTCAAAGCATGTGGCACATCCTCTGTGTGTGTGTGTATGGGAGAAGGAGCAGGGGCATACCCTTCTCCTTCCTAGAATGTCGTCATTCTTGTTTTTTTGCACAGCAGGCTGTTTGTTGTCTTCCCCTCTCTCGTGTTCTGTGGTTCAGTTGCGTGTCTTGGTGTGGGAAGTAGTGGAGGGAATGCTGGGAGATTTGATTTCTGGCATTTGGGGTGTTTGGAGAGGATGACTTGGTTCTGTGTTCGCACATTTGAAAAGCATAGAAAGACTCCAAGGACAGACAGATTGATCAGTGAGCACAGTGCCTTCCGAATGGTGGTGGCATCGGAGAACCTCTTCCTGAATGTGAGTGGAGTTCCCTGGTGTAGATGGGGAAGGTAGGTGGTTGATTAGGGGGAGTGATAGGTGGCTATGGCATATCCCCTTTTCTCACTGAGGCCTGTTAAAAAAGGGAAGGGGGCGGGGTTAGTGGTAATTTGTGTCTGGGAGGAGAGATATCATATTTTCCAGTCCATGTTCTAACTGGAAGATGGGTGGTGGTGGGAAGTGAGCACAAATTAGATCTTGGACCTTAGGGTTTCATTGTAAGATCTAGAAGGTGTTGTTTTACATTCCCGTCACAGGTGTCTGGGAGGGGAGAGACAACAAAAAACCAGGAACACTAATTGAGGGACAAATCCTGAGGTCTTCACTGAGGGCCAAATAGTGGCATTTAGCCACTGCCCTGGAATTGGCAGGGTGTCTCCCTACCCCAGCAGGCAGGGGGCCTGGGTAGGCTGCCCCATCTTCTAGGATACTTCAGCTTGCTGCCCCCAATGTGCTCAGCCCACTTTGCAAGCCAATGCAAAGGGTGAGGAGAACAGGCCCAGGCATAGCTCTATTGCTTCCCTTCCTGTGGGGCGACATACACCTGCTGGGACACAGCAGAGGGGCAGGCCCTGCACTCCTGCAATTGACACACAGGGTAGGCTCCTTATGTAGTCACCCATGCAAGGGCCACCCATAATCTGGCCCCTGGGAGTTTACTTAGGCAGAACTCCCAACTAAGCAAATGGGCCAAGCTCTTAGTCCTCACTCAGTTTTTACCCAGTATTTACTTGGACAAACTTGTCTCTGAAGCCATGGGAGATGTGCCTAAGTAAAAAAATGAATGAGGGCCTTGGAATGTGCCCTAGAGTTAATCGCTTGAAACGAAGCCAATACCAGTAAGCATGAGTTGCACGTACTAATGTGAACATGAGACCATCCCTTCTTCTTTCCTTAGCACAAAGAGCTGGGTTCACTGGAACTAGCTCATGGACAAACGGGGCAGAATTTTGGCTGGCCTGCTGGTCTTGGGTCAAGTGATCCCCTCTACACCCACCAGTTCTCGGCACACTCTCACTAGTTAGTTATTGAGGACGTCAGAGGATGTATAGAGGGAGAGAAATATGTGCTAAGGGAGGGTGAATGAGAAGGGAAAAGGGATGTTGACAGCAGAGAGGAAATCATCTTTCCCAGGACTGGAGTGAGTTTCCACACAAGAATACCTCCTAATTCTGTTGGGAAACATCATGGGATCCCTTTATCTGCTGTATAGGATTCTGCGTTTAGGGAAGGAAGAGAGAAAAATACACATGACCCTTGCCCCCCCGGCCAGGGCCACCCACTTTTGACATAGTGCTGGAGGATACCAGTCCTTGAGCAAGTGAGAACTGTGAATATCTTGTGAGGTTCCTCGCAAATTTTCCACACTGGGAACCTTTCCACTGGCTTACCCTGGGGCCCGAGCCTCTACTGTGCTTTTAGATCCTTTGGGATGAAATGTGGACATTATAGAGATGTAAAGTTCATATCTTATTTAATTGCTCGATGAAGAAATGCTTTTTAATCCCCTGGATTTCTTGCACTAGGGATCCCTTTCCCCTTCCCAGTCACAGCTATATCATTCTCCAGCTGCCAAACAAACATGGTCAGTCTCTGCACAGCTTCCAGATGTGAATCGCGACTGCTTTATCAGTTTCCCCCTCTGATCTTCCAGGAGACGGCCTGGTATTTGATTAAGGGACTTGTCTCTCTCTCAGCACTGAGCCTGAGCCCTAGATTAGGGGTAGATGTAGTCACTGAATGGTTATATCAGTTTTCTTAATACTAAGGCCTCTATTTTGTATTTTACCTGTGGAGAAACAGCATTGCATAAGAACATAAGAATGGCCCTACTGTGTCAGACCAAAGGTCCATCTAGCCCAGTATCCTGTCTTCTGACAGCGGCCACTGCCAGGTGCCCCAGAGGGAATGAACAGTGATCCATCTCCTGTCGCTCATTCCCAGCTTCTGGCAAACAGGCTAGGGACACCATTCCTGCCCATCCTGGCTAATAGCCATTGATGGACCTATCCTCCATGAATTTATCTAATTCTTTATTTAACCATGTTATGGTCTTGCACATCACAATATCCTCTGGCAAGGAGTTCCACAGTTGACTGCGTTGTGTGAAGAAATACTTCTTTTATTTGTTTTAAACCTGCTGCCTATTAATTTCATTTGGTGACCCCTAGTTCTTGTGTTATGAGAAGTAGTAAACAACACTTCCTTATCTACTTTCTCTACACCAGTCGTGATTTTATAGACCTCAATCATATCTCCCCTTAGCCATCTCTTTTGCAAGCTGAAAAGTCCCAGTCTTATTAATCTCTCCTCATACGGAAGCCGTTCCATACCCCTAATCATTTTTGTTGCCTTTTTCTGAATCTTTTCCAATTTCAATATATCTTTTTTGAGATGGGTCGACCACATCTGCACACAGTATTCAAGATGTGGGCATATCATGGATTTATATAGAGGCAACATGATATTTTCTGTCCTATTATCTATTCCTTTCTTAATTATTCCCAGCATTCTGTTCGCTTTTTTGACTGCCACTGCACATTGAGTGGATGTTTTCAGAGAACTATCCACAATGACTCCAAAATCTCTTTCTTGAGTGGTAACAGCTCATTTTATATGAATAGTTGGGATTGTGCTTTTCAATGTGCATTACTTTGCATTTATCAACATTAAATTTCATCTGCCATTTTGTTGCCCAGTCACCCAGTTTTGAGAGAGCCTTTTGTAGCTCTTTGCAGTCTGCCTGAGTCTTAACTATCTTTAGTAATAGTAAAATCTGCAAATTTTGCCACCTCACTGTTTACCCCTTTTTCCAGATCATTTATGAATATGTTGAATAGGACTGGTCCCAGAACAGACCCCTGGGGGACACCACTATTTACCTCTCTCCATTCTGAAAACTGACCATTTATACCTACCCTTTGTTTCCTATCTTTTAACCAGTTACCAATCTATGAGAGCACCTTCCCTCTTATCCTGTGGCAGTTTACTCTGGTAAGAGCCTTTGATGAGGGACCTTATCACAGGCTTTCTGAAAATCTAAGTACACTATATCCACTGTATCCTCTTGGGCCACATGCTTGTTGACCCCCTCAAAGAATTCTAGTAGATTCATGAGGCATGATTTCCCTTTTCTAAAACCATGTTGACTCTACCTCAACAAATTATGTTCATCTATATGTCCGACAATATTGTTCTTTATTATTGTTTCAACCAGTTTGCCCGGTACTGAAGTCAGGCTTACAGGCCTGTAATTGCCAGGATCACCTCTGGAGCCCTTTTTAAAAATTGGCATCACATTAGCTATCCTCCAGTCATCTGTTACAGAAGCTGATTTAAATGATAGGTTACAGACTACAGTTAAGTATCAGTGGGGTAGCCGTGTTAGTCTGGATCTGTAAAAGCAGCAAAGAGTCCTGTGGCACCTTATAGACTAACAGACGTATTGGAGCATGAGCTTTCGTGGGTGAAAGCTCATGCTCCAATACGTCTGTTAGTCTATAAGGACTCTTTGCTGCTTTTACAGACTACAGTTAGTAGTTCTGCAATTTCACATTTGAGTTCCTTCAGAACTCTTGGGTGAATATCATCTGGTCCTGGTTACTTATTGCTGTTTAATTTATCAATTTGTTCTAAAACCTCTTCTAATGATACCTCAATCTGGGACAGTTCCTGAGATTATCACCTAAAAAGAATGGCTCAGGTTTGGGAATCTCCCTCACATCCTCAGCCGTGAAGACCGATGCAAAGAATTCATTTAGTTTCTCCGCAATGGCCTTATCGTCCTTCCTTGATCGTCCAGTGGCCCCACTGGTTGTTTAGCAGGCTTCCTGCTTCTGATGTACTTAAAAAAAAATTGCTATTACTTTTTGAGTCTTTGGCTAACTCTTCCTGCTTTGGAGTGGAGTCTCTAACACTGAAGCCCAAGCATTCCTCTATCTCGCTTAGCTGTTTAGAACGCAGCGAGACTGACAAAGATGGCAGACAGCTGCTGGAATCAGTCCAACCTGACAACAATTGCAATGAGTTTGGTGATTTCTGATCCTAAGAGGATGCAGGTCCCATGATTAGTGGTCATCCCTTAGTAGTAGAAGAGCAGTAGGTCACATCTGAGATGCGTTAGCAGTGCTGAGTCATCCAGCACGGCAACCAGTAGAAAGAGCTGCAGGTCAGGACTGAGGTGTTCTGGGAGTGTTGCAGTTGAGGTATGCTGGCAGAACCATGTGAAACCCAGGACTGGAAGAGCAGGGAGCGCTCTAGAAGTGACATGCATTAGCAGAGCTGCGTCAGAGAAGCCTGCGCTGGGTCTGTGGTGTTAGCTAGTGCTATCACTGCAGGCCAAAGGGCTCTTCAGCATCGCTCTTGTCTGTCCATACAGATCAACCATTCTCAACATTACTAAGTGTAAAGGCCCCCTCAGCCCTACTCTGTTCATCCATCCGTATCAACTCCTCCCAGCTCCATTGCATGGAGAGGGCCTTCAATGCTGCTCCCATCATTCCATCTGGGCCAGGCATTCTCAGACCTAGTGTAGGGCAGACCTAATGGAGGGTGAAAACATCTTCTGTAGTGCTTTTCTCCATCCAGCCATTCACAGACTAATCCAGGGCAAAAGCCTCCGCAGAACAATTCCTGTTTGTCCATCAAACTCAGCTGTTTTAAACCCCACTGAAGGGCAAAAGCATC
The DNA here is from genome assembly GCF_013100865.1 of Trachemys scripta elegans. Taxonomy (NCBI): domain Eukaryota; kingdom Metazoa; phylum Chordata; order Testudines; family Emydidae; genus Trachemys; species Trachemys scripta. The sequence continues at coordinate 88,400,099 of NC_048298.1, read as the reverse complement.
TTCAATGCCGCTTCTGTCCATCAATCCGTCTCAGCTGTCCTCAACCCACCAGGGGCCTCTGCTCCTGAGCAGCCAAACATATCAGCTGTCCCCAACCACGCTGCAGAGTGAAGGTCTCTTCGGTGTTGTAGCTGCCCATAAGCCTTCATCTCAGCTGTTCTCAGCCAGCTGCTCGGGGAAGGCTGCCCCTGCCCATACAGCAGGATGAAGATTCCATCAGTGCTTCTCCTAGCCATCAGGTTGAAGGATGGAGCCTAAGCCCTGCCATGCTGGGGAAACTAAGGCTATGTCTACACTGAGATAAAATGCCTGCCGCACAGCTGTGGCTGGTCTGGGTCAGCTGCCTTGGGTTGAGGCTGCAGGGCTATAAAATTGCAGTGTAGGCACTTGGGCTGGAGCCCGGGCTCTGAGACCTCATGAGGGGGGAGGGTCTCAGAGGCCAAGCTCCAGCCTGAGCCAAAATGTCTACAATGCAATTCAACAGCCCTGTAGCCCAAGCCCCATGAGCCTGAGTTTGCTGCCCAAAGCTCTGAGACTTGCTGTCGCAGGGTTTTTTATCGCAGTGTAGATGTACTCTAAAACACTCAAGCTGGCTTCCCCATAACCGCACCTGTTCATGCTGAACATACCAGGGTATTATCAACTCCAGTGACATCAGAGTTTCTTTGTGCAGTGGTAAGGTCATTTCTGCGACTTTGGGGCCTGAAGAATGGTCATTGCAGAGTGTGGATATCTCCCTGGCTAACTGAGGAATGGCCAGTTCCAGGCCACATGCAGAAAGGTGACCGATTTCCCTTTGTCTGTCACTTGGATTATAAGTACTAGGGCTATGCTCTGTGATCTGTGTCAACGGAGCTCGTGTATGTGGAAGGGGGGTAGTAGATATGGTCTTCTGTGGAGGAACTTGGGCCTGGTCGTCCAAGCAGGGATTCCAGTTCTCTTGTGCCACTCACGGACCCCCTGTGTAAGATGATCTTCCTTAATAGATGATATTTTACTGGCACCCACACAATATGCTAAGCATTTTCCTAACATATAGGGATTGATTGTCCAACCTTTTCTCAAGCAGGTGAACACTTGCTCATGCAAGCAGCCCTAGTGACTTCAAAGTCTGTCTGACTCCTCCAGTTAGGAGGTGTTCACCAAGATGAATATGGGTGGCACAACCTAGCCCATATGGGAAAGGATGGTCCAGTGATTAGGGCACTGGCTTAGGATGTGGAAGATCTGCTTTCAATGCCCTGCTCTGCCCAGACATCCTGTGTGGACCTTGGGCAAGTCATTCAGTCTCGCTGTGCCTCTGCACAATGGGGATAATAATGCATCCTACATCACAAGAGGATAACTGCATTACAGATTGTGAAGTACTTTGAGATCTACTGATGAAAAGTGCTAGATAAGAAATAGGTATTCTTATTATTACTAACAGAAGTATTGGGAGCATAAGCTTTCGTGGGTAAGAACCTCACTTCTTGCATCTGAAGAAGTGAGGTTCTTACCACGAAAGTTTATGCTCCCAATACTTCTGTTAGTCTCAAAGGTGCCACAGGACCCTCTGTTGCTTTTTACAGATTCAGACTAACACGGCTACCCCTCTGATACTTATTATTACTGTACTGGGAAAAAAGTGTCATGTTAGCATGTTAACTAACATGTCTTAACTAACATGATGTTAAACATGGTTTTACCCTTGGTGTGGACAAGGACAGTTGTGTTAAAAAATGTGTTAACTCATCATGGTTAATCCTATGAGGAACTAACCCTGACCAGCTCATGTTTTTAAACATACCTGTCCTTGTTCACACTAAGGACAAAGCTGTATGTAACACAGTGAGGTCCTATTCCATGCCTATGGCACCTATGTGTTATGGTTGGTTCGTAAATAAGTAAGTAAATAAATAAGTTAATTAATTAATAGCAGCAACATTGTGTTAGTCAACACATTCGCTAACAGGATGTTTTCATTTCCAGTATAGACAAGGCCTAAGTAGGCATCTGGAAAGAGGTAAACATATAAGTGAAGTGCTCAAGGACTGAACTGGCCGTGTCTTGGTAAGAGAGAGTGTTTTCTTGGGGTTGGGGTTTTTTGTAAAATGTAAACATTTTCCCCTAAGGACACTTAACATTGTCCATCAGTAAATACAACTGGGAAAATTTTGAACCTCACTGGAAACATCAGATGCTGATGCAGATCAGATGCTGCAGTAAGCTCTTCCCTGGAGAAAACACATTATTTAATAAAATACAATAACTATTAAATTAAATACAATAACTATACTTTGTAAGTATGTAGTACTTTTTATCCAGAGATCTCAAAGCACTTTACAAAAGTGGGTAACAACTACTCCCATTTTACAGACATAAACTGAGGCAAAGAGGTTACACAACTTGCCTAAAAACACCCAGCAAATCAGGGGCACAGCTGTGACTAGAATCCACACCTCCTGAGTACCACAGCTATGCTGCCTCCCCCATCAGCATGTGCTTTTAAAAACCAAGGATGGGGAACATCCTGTACCTTGAATGAACCACTTGTTGTTGTTTGAACAAACCATAAGGAATCTAGGGTCACTTCTTAACAGGTTATTTCTTCCCCCAAAGCATGGGCCAACCTCTGAGCATGCCCCTCTGATGTTGGCTGTCATGCCCACACTCTCTCCCCTTTCCAGCTCCCATATCCTTTATGCAGCACCTTCCCGTGCAGTATCCCTGAGCTTAAGAAAGATATAGGGCTGCTGATTTCAGAGCAAATGCCAGTGCAGTGCAGTGCAGTGGATGGATTGGTGATGCCCAACAACAAAACAGGTGACTCCACTCTTAAAGCTGCATGTTCCCGCCCAACATATTTCAACTAATAGTGGGTGACAAAGCACCCTGAGTTTTCCTTTCTCCCTACTGCCAACCTGAAAATCATTTGGTACATACCAAACTCTGATGTACCTTATTACAGAACTCTACAAAGAAGAATGAAAAAAGCCCCTTAGCAATCAGGGGACATCTACTCCCCTTCAATGTTACTTATGAATCTGTATGGCAGCTCCAGGATACCAAGGCTTACAGGGTAGAGAGAGAAAAGAAATAAATGGTGACTCCTGCCTTGGTTCTGGAAATACTGTGCCACCATCCGCCATTCAAGACGCACCCACAGGTTTTCAGAAATCTAGACTCCACTTTTCTTTTGGAAGCAAGTGCCGTGGAAGACAGTTAATTTTACTTGAGAGATGGTAGAGCAAGAAATGGAAGCATGAACAAGCAAATGAAACCGGGTTCCTGGCACTCCCGTACACTGACAGTATCATGATGGAGTCTTCTTGTATCAGTCCAGCGCTGGTCGAGATAGAACGAAATCACACAAACTTGTGGTGTAAATGTCGCTAGACTTAACTTTCTATCTGTGTTGTATGATTAAACAAAATGTCGCCATTTGAACAAGTGCCTGTCTTGTTTCTTCTTTGTTTTGTTTTTTTACACTTCATTTTTTTTACTTTCCTTCCCCTGTACAGTTAGAGTTGCCCCAATATCCATCTGGCACTATCCTTGTGTAGCACAATCCTGCAACTACAGGCAGGGGCCTGTCCAGGTAACAGGAATAATAAAAAATAAGATCTGGAAAAGAGCTGTTAGGTCACAACTTGCTTGCTGCCTCCCATTTAGGGTGACCAGATGTCCCGATTTTATAGGGACAGTCCTGATTTTTGGGTCTTTTTCTTATATAGGCTCCTATTACCCCCCCACCCCCATCCCAATTTTTTACACTTGCTGTCTGGTCACCCTACTCCCAGTCCCCCATCCAGTGCTCACTGATTCCTTACATTTTGTATATTATCCTGGACTTTGTCCAATCTGATTTTAATCACTCCAGTGATGAGACTTCCCCCTATTCTCTTGGGAGAACATTTCACTGCCTAATAGACTAGGCAAAGTTCCTTGATATTTGGCTGGGATATTCTTTTGCTTTCTTTAAATTACAGCAGAGAAGACCTATTAGATAATCTTCTCATGCAGGAGAGTTTCCAACTAGCGGATGTGTCATATATTAAAGTGGTAACCCCTATTATTCCTACTTATACTCCCCTAAAACATCCTGAACTATTTTTCTCGCTGCTTGGTGTTTACACCCTTCAGAGTCTCTCAGTTGTCATTTAGCAACCTTAAATATTTCTCTCTCTTTCTTCACAAGTCAACATGCCAGCCTCTTTAATGATCCGGGTTGCTCTTCTCTCAACTCCCATCAGTGTTTGGATGCTTTTCTGAAATCTGGTGATGTCATGAAGACCAGAGCTTGACGTAGGAAGACTAGATGGAATCAGCTCTTCTAGAAGATCCCCCTCCAAGCTTCTTCTCAATTCAAGGTCTGGCCTAAACCTGCACAAGCCAGGGTCCACCCAGGCAGGGAACTGGTGGAGATGAATCAGATTGGCTCACAGAACTGGAATTCTGGGTGGCAGAGGGGGATTGAGTTTAACCTCTATGTACATACAGTTGGAAATCTGGAACTATCGTGAAAGCTAGGCTCACAGGTGTGTGGGGTAGAGCCAGTAGATTGAGGACTGCCTTCTGAATTGTAGGACAGTCGGAGAATCCTTTTCCCACACGTTTATGAGCGGTCCTTCTGTCATTGGCCTGCAAGGAGTGATGTGAGGTCTCTGCAGAGCCCGACTGAGCAGGAGGGCTGTACTGAATAGCTTTTTATGGAGGGGATGGTATGACGTGATTGTCTACAATGGCATGTAGCTGATCTGTGATTGGCAAATAGCCTCTGTAGCCAGAGATGGGCCACTAGACGGGGAGGCCTCTGAGTTGCTACAGAGAATTCTTTTCCATGTGTCTGGCTGGCAGGTCACACCCACATTCTCAGTGTCTGATCACTAGATCACTGATTTGCTTCTCCCTGTACCACATGGGACCATGCCAGCTGCTCAGGCAGTGTTTGAGAATGGGGAACCCAATAGCCGCTGTGCCTGAGACCTTGAACTCCGGCTTTTATGGTTTGTGTCCCTACCTCCCTGTTAGTCAGAAGTCAGATTCTCTCTGAGGTGATTATCCGCGCTGAATAGTATTCAAAACCCACTTACGGTACTTGCAACTAAAAATAGATTTTATTGGCAAATTATTGAAACCAAGAGAAGAAACCATAAGAGGATAAGTAAAATCTGCACTCACCTGCACAGCTACTACAAGAAAGCCGGCCCAAACCTTAGGCTACAGAATATTGGGTTAGATACATGAAAAACTGTACACGGTAGACGAGCCTTTGGTCTAATAGCAAAGCTGTCTCTGTCTTTCAGTCTGTCAAATGTCACGAGGAAGGTCTATGGGGAACTGGAACTCCTTTACCCCTTTGTAAGGAATACATCACTTTCGTTCTACCAAAAGGCACCTGCTGCCCTTCTGAATCAAGCTGGTGGTCTGCACATTACATTGCCTTATAAAACCATATTAGCAAGGTGAAACCATCTGGAATCTGGTTCAGTGGCCTCAATCTTCTGCTTACTCTCAACCTGCATTACGCTATTTTTCTTCTCAGCTGTCCTTTCCCATCAGGTTAATATTCTCCTACCTCTTTGAGTTGGCATTTTAGTAACAGGTTATCAAACCGGCCCTTCTAGACCAATGAGAAACAAGCAAACAAAAATGTGGATTTCACCAACCTCAAGAGCAAACAACTCTTTGATTAAAAAGTTTACGAGACAGAGAAATTAGCCATTCAGCTACAGCTTTGTCACAGCGCTATAAAACTGGAAAAGACCCATCCTTCTATCCCTGTCTGGCCATTGCCCATCCCTCCCAACCTTCTGTCTGGCCATTGCCCATCCCTCCCATCCTTCTGTCTGGCCATTGCCCATCCCTCCCATCCTTCTGTCTGCCCATCCATTCACTTCTCTGTTTGTCCATCCACTCATCCCTCCACTCCTCTCTGTCCACCCATCCGCTCCTGTGTCCGTCCATGCACCCGTCCCTCTGCCCCTACCTGTCTGTCCATCCACCCATCCCTCTGTCCTTCTGTCTGTCAACCCATCCACCCATTGATCTCTCCGTCCTTCTGTCTGTCAACCCATCCTTCCACTCCTCCGTCCGTCCATCCACCCATCCCTCCAACACCGCCCCATGTGTCCAGCCCCGCTTCTGCCTGGCGCTCTAGCTCCCCGCCCACCCGACTACCTCCGCCCCCGGCTCTACCCCGAGTCCCCGCGGGCGGGGCTGTGCGTGATGCGGTCATGGGGCGGGGCTGTGCGCGATGAGGTCACGGGGCGGGGCCGCGGCATAAGGCGGGGGGGGGGGGCGCTCGCTGCCATTGGCCGGGAAGATGGCGCTGAACAGGAACCACTCGCAGGGCGGCGGGGTCATCGTTCCCCCCGGGGAGAGGTACCGGGGCGCGGGGGGACCGGGGCGTGCCGGGAGGGGCGCGGCCCCTCCCCTCCGAGACTGAGGCGGGTCCGGCCCGAGCCGAACCAGATCCCGGCCCGGCCACTGGCCCCAGCCCTGCCCCGTGCCGGGAGGATCCGATGTCCCTGCTCGGCCGCCCCGGGCTGGGCTTTTCCCGGCCCGCCCCCGGCGCAGGACTTGAGGCGCTTCGTTTGTTTACGTTGCGGGCGCCGCGGAGGCCCCGGGGTTCCCCGGCCCGAAGAGCGGAGGGACGGGGACGGGGGGCTGCCCTGCCGCTCGGGTCTCGCCCTTTGGCCCGGCTGAGGCAGCCCTGCCCGGGACACTCGCTGTTGCGGGTTAATCCGTATCTAACTTCAGTTCTTCAAACCCGGTCCCGGTAGCTTCAGGCCTGACCCAGGTGCCATCGGTCACTGACTGCCGAGTAATTAAAAAGTTGGTGGGAAAAGTCGGTGTGTCGGGCAGGGAGCGGAGGGGAGACTGAGGGGTGCGTAGCACTGACAAGCTCTTTGGGGGAACTGGCCAGAGGCCGCTGGGAGATGAGCAGTGATTAGATCATTGCCCGGATCAACCCAGCTTCCTTTAGCCCACTCTCTTTAAGGAGCTTTTCTTCTCTACAGACTGTTTCCTTGAGTTCGGCATCAGTTTTTTCCTGTGCTCTCTGACCAACTCCCAAGTTGGCAGCAGGGCAGTTTGTTTTTTTTCTGAAAGCTGTTGCTCACTAATAATGGGCGTGACAACCCCAGAGGAAATGGATAGGCGTGAATCTGTAGTCACATGAGCTTTAGCTTGTCAGCAGATTAGTGTCCGAGCTCCATCACAAGGCATTACCTGCACTTTCATTAGCAGTGTGTGCAATCCTAGGTCATTAGCAACATCTGCATGGATTTGGGTGTGTGCTGAGGTCTGAACTAAATATGCTCCGGTTGCAAATAGGGAAGTAGTCACTTTCTGAATAGACCTGCAGTAAATTACTCCAATAAACATACTCTTAAATATTAAACATACCTCTAGTTTGAGACCTAATTCTCCCTGTCCACAAATCTGCACTAGCTTTAAACAACTGAGGTATGTACAGGAGGTACTGACTTTCTAACTCCTATTTTGCTTTTTCCAAATGAGATGTAATTCTGAGTCTGGCTGCTCATGGCCATTAGAGATTCCATAGTATTCTTAGGGGACTATGCCCAAAACAACCCACCACCAAAAACAGTTCAAACTCTGGGCCTCCTCACTTCATTAGTGTACCTCTTAAGGAGATTACAGGAATACTGCTATCCCTAAAGATTCATCTAGACCACTTCTCATCTCTTCTGGTAAATAGTGAGCTGGAGAGGAGTGATTTTGGACAAGCCCTGTGTTTTCCTGGTCTGATTCTGTATGAAGGTTTGGCACAATTATTCACAACTGGTGAACCATCAACATAAAGCAGCACCTTTACAGACATTAATCTTTTGCATTAAGCTGCACCCATGGTAGTAGTATTAGATTGTTTATTCAACCTGTTGTTCGTGCTTGGGCTTTCCCAAGCTACTGAACATTTTTTCTCTCTCCTTCTTTATCTAGTATACATGTCATTGGCAGTTGGTCGTTTCAGACCTAGAACAACCATTGCAACTGCCCCGTTTCCCTCTGGATAATCTGCAATCTGAAAAGATTGAAGATTTCAGAGTTTGGGAATGAGCCCTTAGGCCGGAGTGGCCATGGTGGTGCTTCCTGTGTTATCCAAAATGGTCTTGGAACTTGAGGCTGTGGCTTGGCCCTAAGAGCACCCTGACGGATGGTCAGTGTCTGGGCTGCTGGTATAATCTAAAGGCACATAGTCATGCTAAGTCAGGCCCTTTAAAAAAAAAAAAATCAATACAGAGGGAGTTAGAATGATTTTGTGCCATTTAAAAACAATGGATTCATGGGGTTTGTTTGGTTCCCTGGCTGCCCTGAAACAGCTGCACTGGGTTAGTGCATGAAAAAGGAAGTAAGCCTGGCTATAAATCATGAAACTGGTCAGCCTAGTTTCACTATTCAAGCTTGGTATTTATTTACTTGTATTTCAAACAGCATCACTGGTGAAAAGTCAACAGCCTCTGGGCAAAATGGTTGTATGTGAGCAGTCTGCTTTCAAATATGATTATATGTTGGCCTATCCCTGTTGGGGAGATGTATCCTAATCAGTACCACCAAAGTCAATCACAAGTTCAGTCCCTTGCAATGTAGATGACAAAACAGTAACTAATAAGTAGGGCAAGGATGGAACTAGCAAAATGCTGTCTCTGAAGATGGGGGAGGGGGTGGGTCTGAGCAGAGCAAATTCCTCACCTCCTTGTAGCAGGAAGTAACTTCACTTATGAAATCCAAACCAGGTGTCTTGGGATGGTTCTGCCACTGGTGCTGGACCTGATCTGCAAGTCAGGAGGCAATCTGCTTAAATTGTGTGAAGGTAGCTCTGAGATCCTGGACAGACACAAGACATTGAATGGAGAAGTGTGGGAAAGAAAACTGCCTTCTAGATTACTAAATTGTCCTTTAAGCTGGGTGAATAATAAGTAATATTATGAAGCTCAAAACTTTAAAACTTGTCAAGTAATATTTAGCAAATGTTATATGACCAGCTGTAGTTTACCTTGTAAGCTGCTAGGCCATCTTGCTGGACAGTATATAAATTCCCAACAGCAGCAGAATTTTAGTCTTCTTCAGGGATGGGTTTACATCTCAAAAACTCCAACATAAATTAAATAAACCAGGTCCTAGCCCCTTTCCAGATCCTTCCCCATATCTGCTACTTGTTGGCCTCTTAACTAAGAGCCAGGTGACCTGCCAGAATCACTTGATCTCTGACCTCAAACCCATTACTTGGGATAAAGCTTAGTCACAGGTGGGGTAAAGCCAATTTTCCTTAAGGGGCCAGCCCTCCCTGTGACAGTCCTATATTTATAAGTAAAATTGTTTAGTGTAATTACCACTGCACTGGTATACTAAAAGTATTAAGTGCTGTTTTACTTACATACGTATAAAGTATGATTAAAAAAAGCTCTTTAAAAAGGCACATTTTAAATTTAATACATGACAGTTATTTTTACACTATGTAAAAGTGACCTATGAAATTTGCTACCATAGAATATTGCTGAGGCAAAGAGTTTGGTGGGATTCAGAGCTGGCTTAGACATGAGCAATTGCCCTAGTTAAGAAGAAATGTCTCCCCATAGCATCTGAGAATTGGAGAGAACCTATTAGGCCTGTGGCTCCTTGCCTAGGCACTGATTCCAGGGCTGGAGCTATAGATGCTAACTTTCCAATGTGCTGGAGGGTGCTCACTGCTCAACCCCCTGCTCTGCCCCAAGCCCTGCCCCCACTCCACCCCTTGCCCCAAGGCCCTGCTCCTTCCCCTGAGCCTTGCATGCCCTCACAGCCCTCCCTCCTCCCATAGCATCCTGCGCACTGAAACAGCTGATTGTGGTGGGAGTAGGTGCTGATTGGTGGGGCCTGTGGGCAGGCAGGAGGCGCTGGGGAGCTGATGGGGAGAGGGGAGGCTGCTGATGTATTACTGTGGCTCTTTGGCAATGTACATTGGTAAATTCTGGCTCCTTTTCAGGCTCAAGTTGGCTACCCCTGTATTAGGTCATTCAGTCTGTCCCTCCCAGCCTTGCAGGAGTGTGACTAGAGTATTGCATTTTCAGTAATACCCTACATTTCCCTCAGTCCTTGACAGCTACACCTTTCAGGTACTTGTGGATTGTTATCTTGTGTCTCCCTTAAATAGTTCCACTAAATGTTATCCAGCTTTCAGTTGTTTACTTCAGAAGCAAGTCCCTTTAATTCTTCCCTTTCGATAATTTTGCTGTTTTCTAATTTGCCCATATTCCTGTAGCAGGGTCCCTAAAACTGAATGGAGCATTTGAAATATGGTCTCATCAAGCCCTATGTAGCCACCTCATCTATGATGCCTCTGTATGCTGCTTAGGATTGCAGTGCATTTTTGTTTGTTTTTGTTTTGCTGGCATAATACACTGCAAACTTATCACTCCCTAAGTCTTTCAGTATTTCCGCTTCTCTTTGATTGTCTGTCTGTTTTGGATCACTTCCCCCACATTTTCCCAAATTGACTTTTTCTACTCACATTTGTTATCCCTAAGTTCCTCTATATTTTTCCTGTCATTGCTAGTGTTCACGGGTAGTGTCTGTAGCAAACTTCACTAACATGTTGGCTCCCTGTTCTAGATCATTGAAAAAGATTAAACCCCGCCACAAGGAACAGTGTTTCCCCAGTTCTCCTATCCCTGGATGCATTGCTCTTTATCACTAATCTTTGCTGATAGTCCTCGGTCATTTACAGGAAATAGTGACTGCATCTGTAGTTAGCCTAGTTATGAAGAAGCGTCGTCTTTAGTACAGTTGACACAACGGGGGTTGCATTACTGGGGTTATGCTTTCCTGTGTAGCATCAACATATGGATACTGGACTAGTCAGACAGGGACTTGCTCTGAGGCAACGCGCTTATTCCAGAAAGAAATATTGCAGTTAGTTGTGCTTATTCTGTGCTGTGACCTTTTGTACTAAGTCTCTTTCAATGAGAAATGAACGGTTTCCCCAACAACTGTCTCAAATGGCTTTGGAAATGCAGGGAGAAACAAACTGTCCCGAGGCTAGAGGCTTCCCTTGGCGGAGTAGGGTTGGCTGCTCTACTTATTGAGAGAGTAGCGTAAACAGTGCATGCATATGCAGAGAGAGAAGGTGGGCTCCGTATCTGAACTGAGCCTTTTAGGGAAATGACCTGTTCCTTGGCATGCCAACTAACGTATGTTGATTGCACATGCTTTAGGACTGTTTGATACTATGCATCCCTGATGTCTGTCTCTTCCTCCTCCTGCAGTATTCTTAAGCATTGTAAAGACGTGGAGCTTTCCTTCAGCGATGTGTCTGACAAGGCTGAAATCTTCAAAGGCACCAAGAAGGGAATGGTATACCTCACCCCCTACAGGGTAAGTCTTGAGCCAGCAGCATTCTCCCACAGGCTTCTAGTCCTGGAGGCTTGTAAATGATTGGCTAAATCTCCTAGTTATGAGGAGGCTAGAAATTCAAGATGGGAGAGGGTGGTGGAAATAGGTCCATGCTTGTCCTATTCTCCACAGTCCTCTTTCCCAGCTAGGGCTGGTGCCAGATTATTCTCTACAGCATGTTTTCATGTGTCTTTTACATTGTCCTGTTTCCAGTGTCAGTCAGTGGGGGTTCCACCATTTCCTTTGAAAGTCTCCTTCACAATCCTTGCTGAGAGAGAGAGAGACACACAAACCCTCCATACGCACATCCAAAGTCTCTGTCCTGAACGCCAACCACTGTTTAACGTGGCTTCTCAGTTCTCATGCCTGTTGCCGCTGTATGTAGCCTTTTAAACGGGAACAGGAGTTGACTTATAATGTACTCTAGATCCACGTAAATGGGCATAGGCTTTGACCTGTTATGGCTTATCATACAGGCACAGTGGACTAACCTGATTGAAACAAACCCCTTCTTAGTAAACATTTGAAAGCTGGAGGCAAAAAACTCTCTCCTGCTGTTCCAGGGATTACTGAAGGTGACTATGATGCTTCTGCAAGTGTTTTGATGAGTGAAAGTACAAAGGACTAGGGGAAACTGTTCAGTGTAGTCCAAAAAACTGGACTAGGAAAGCCCTGGAGAACCTCCTAAAGGGGTCAGTTCTGTACTGGCTTGAGGGGATGGACAGTAAATCTTTCCTGTCTTCAGTCCTGTGGCTTATGATGTGGCTCATGCAAAATTTTGCATGCCCACAGGTACTCCTCATCCCTTTGGACTGTATCCAGTCTTCGGGTGCCAGCAGCACTCTAGAATTCTTCACTTAGCCGGTGCTTCTCTAGAGACAGTCACCAAACAAACTAAGCTGGTCTGAATTCACAGCTTTTGGTTTGTAAGTCTGTAGATGGACACTGCTCATTTGGTTTGAGTGTCCTGTTTTGACTTTAGCTTTAACTAGATATGCTGCACTGAATCTGCCAAAGCACTGGACACACCAATGAGTTAGATCCCGGAAGGGTGTAATAGCTGTGAAAGATGCAATGCAGCAGCTTTCCTGTATGCTGCAGTGAGTTACACATAGCCTGTGACATTAGACCTTTTAATGAGAGAGGAAATGTTAGGCCAGGGTACTGCTCTTCTATCCCCTGCCTTTGGTTTTCCTTATGTAAGAATGATCATAGTAACTGCTAAGTTACTATTCAAACAGGCTGCTAGATTTGAGCAGAAAGACCATACATCTAATCTGTCCAGAACTTCTGGTCCACTTCAGTGCAGTGGAACTTCAAGCTGCAGTGCTGCAGACTGGCACGAAAATAGTGCAGTGATTTGAGGTTTTAAAGGGAGAAAATATTTCTCAGTCAACTGCACGCTACTGTGGAAGTTACACGTGTTTCAGGTGTGGGAGCCCTACATATGTGATTGTCAAAGTTCTTTTGGATCTCTCAGGATAAAAACTGCTATGTAGCTGTAGAATAGGAACTTCCATGTATAATTGTTCCAGAGCTGTAGTTTCTCTTTACCAGCTTTTTAAAGCAGTCTCTGCTTTGAACACTCTTGAAACTGCCTGTTTCACTCTAGGTATAAAGACTGATTGTAAATTAACAACTTTAAAATGTCCCCTCTATCTTGCAGATGATCTTTGTGTCTAAAGGCAAGGACCCCATGATGTCCTTCATGATGCCATTCTACTTGGTGAAAGGGTGCTCCATCGAGCAGCCTGTCTTCGCTGCCAATTACATCAAAGGCGTGATCCAGGCTGAGGCAGGAGGTGTGTGTTAATGCATTGCCGCTCCAAGCACACTTAACTGAGCTTCCCAAGTACTTTTTCCCTTCTGCTGAATTTCTAGCCCAGGGCTTGTCCACATGAGAAATTGACTGGCATAGCAATAGTGAAATATGCCAGTCAATTTTCCCACATAGGCATGTCCTCAGTTTAGTGGAAAGCCCCCCAAAAGCCTCATAATGGATATTTTTGTCCAGTATAAACTTGTAACCATGATCCAAATGTTATAAGAAAATTACTTGATCTTTGAATTTCTGCATGTGTTAGTTGCTTCCTAGGCTCAGCTTGAGGGGGAGTTGGAGGGGGTAGGCGAGTGATGGGTTCACCAACTTCAACTGCTGATCTTGTTGGCTGCTATTCACGATTATACAAAGTGAGCACGCTTCTCTGGAGATCAGCAGACCTTTCTTCGCTGAAATGCAGGCGTGTGCATCTCTGTATATCACTGGTTCAGACTTGACCCCAAGCTAGTAGTGGCTGAAAATTGTTACCATCTGACACTTGTGATGCCCCGTTTGAAATGACTTGGTGGTCTTGTTCTAGTTCCTAGTAGTCATCTCAGAAACAACAGTCACAGTTGGCACTAATTATTGTTGGCACTTACAGAACAAAAAATCAGAACAAAAGGCCTGAGACAACTCCCCTCAGTCATAGTACTAGCTCCTCTGGGGTCGAGGCACCTGGATAGGAGAGGGCGGTGTGTTGGGAAACCTTACATCTCTGCTGGCTGCTTCTGTATTTGCTCTAGTGAGGGCTAGGTCTCCAGGCTGTGAATCCAGCACCTTTCCCTGGCAATAAAATCACTCTTTGTGGAGATTCTGCTATAGTAATGGTGACTCATGTCCGGGTCACTCTGGTTCTTGAGTAGCTAGAGCTTTCTGCATAATCTACTCTGCACGTACACTGCAGTGGTCTCAGATACCTTTTTTACTATGCCAGTTCATTTGTCATGCTTCTTGAAATCCTTTCCTTCTACCCCAGCCTTTCTTGCTGGCTTGGGGTGTTGCTTCATGATGGGAAGTATAGCGGTAGGTTGCTGATTCATTGGGTAACTTGCCCAAGCTTAACTACTACTGATAAGACAATAGGAAAGAATAAAACTTGAGCAACACAGTGTTTAAGTGTGTTGTGGAACCAGCCATTCCCTGTCCATTTATATGCCTGATGGTTATTTTTTTTTTTTTTTATTCCTCCTCTAACATTGTGCAGAAAAACCCCAAACTTCTCATACAGTATCTCTGGACAACTTTTCTTGGCAGAAGTTAATCAGACAAGGGATTTTGGAACCTGGGCTTTTTGTTTTAAAACTCAAACTTTAATCTCCCATCTGACAATTTGTTTTAAAAACTCCCAATTTGCTTTATCCATGTGTCCTCCAATGAGGAAACCCACCCCTTTGTACAGTTTGGGTGACTTATCTTGGGGTTTTAGCATGTGCTAATGAATTTCTAAAAACTCCCGTTAGGCCTAAAACTGGGTAATCTTTATCTAAGCTGCTCTGCTTCAAAGAGGGTGAAGAGTCTGCTGATGGAATATTTGATTCCAGTCCTGGCTTCCGTTTCAGGCCCTGATTCAAAGTCCATTTAGTTTGGTGGAAGGACTCCCATTCAGTGGGCAGGCTCCTGCTGAATGAAATGTGTCCTTTCTACATCGTATTTGTAATTGGATTCTCTGTTAGCCTGCCAGCAGAAAATATAGATCTACAGCAACTCTTGCATGTCCATATTTTAGACTCTCCTTTTAAAAAAAATAAGGAAATTCCCAGATAAACCCTCTCCTGGTCTCCCTGAGATTATCTTGTATACAAGTGGGCTGAGTGACCAGTGCGAAGAAGCTGGTGGTGCCGTCCTGCTGGCAGATCTGCAATAGTTGTCCAAACCCTGTTTGGTCTCTTGTTTAAGTTGGGAGCTTCTAGGAAACAAATCAACTAATAATCTGTATCCAATTTCAAACTAGTTTCTTGGTGTTAATCTTTCAGAGTATACTTAATGGTTTCATTTGTAATTCCCACTTTCTCCTTTAGGGGGCTGGGAAGGGCAGGCTTCCTTTAAAATGACCTTCAACAGCGGAGGAGCCATTGAGTTTGGACAATTGATGTTCAGGGTTGCCACTAATGGTAAGTGACCTTCAGAGGTGTGACTATTCTTTAGCTAGAAGAGTTGGCTGGAAAACTAACTTTTGCTGCAGTAAACTCCTTGGGGTGAGCAGGGGGAATAACCCTTCTAAACTTCTCAATCAAAAAAGATTGACTTTTCCATGAGAACTTTTGTCCTCATTCTACACCCTATTGTTGGTCTTAATGCTCTGGTTTTGGAAAACTGAAAAACTTAATATTCCCAATTCTTGGAATGACCCCCTATTCCCTTTTAAAAAAAAAAAATCTTTTCCCCTCTGTCTTCCAACTGGAAAAAGTAGGAAAACATGAGATTAGTATGGGGGAACTACTCTCACACTTAGCTTACCCAACCCTATTTTCCCAAAGGGGAGAAAGTGTATTAAAAATGGAGTGGAGGGAGGAAAACTTCCTATTTTTGGCTTCCAAAAATTGATGATAAATCTAAACAAAAAAATTCATTTTGGTTGGGAACAAACTTCTTGTATAGATTTTCCTGATCAGAAAAACTTCTTAACTGTGTGGGGTTTTTCCCTTAATGAAACCACATTCTTCGGTGGAGATGTTTTTGGCGAGCTTTAGTGGCTAGTATCTGTGTAGATATTGCAGAGCAGGGTTAATCTAAGTCATTTCCATAAGCTCTTCCCAGCTTAGGGTCCACCCCTGCTCCCCAATGTCCAAGCTGGCAAAGCTAACTACCACAGCAGTGTGTGAACTTGGGAGAAGAAGAGATTATTGCTAGATGGGTTTCAGGCAAAGCCATTGCTCCAGGACCCAGTGGCTCAGAGCTCTGTTGCAATGACAGATCAGACTAAATGTGACCATTCTTTCCTTTTCTTTGCTTCTCCATTTTAATTGCATGGCAGTGTGAGTCAGACTTGCTAAACTTAATTCTTTTTAGCTTCCAGAGGGGCTCCTGCCCAGAATACTGGCTATGGCTATATGCCTGCCTTTGGGGGGTACACCCCTGCTCCAGGAGGTTATTCACCTGCACCAGGGGGCTATGCCCCCCACCCAGCTAATGGACCTTCCCCTTATGTGCCCCCATCAATGAATGGATATGGACCAGCTCCACAACCCATGGGATACCCTTATGCACCACCTCCAGGTAAAACCTTCTGATGGGCTTCAACCTCTTGTAACATACCAGTGTTGTGAGAGAGGCAGCGTGCACATGCTGTATGTACCGGGAGCTGTAAAGGACTGTGTCAGAGTAAAGAACCCAAGACTACATCATAGCTGGGGGATGACTTTTATAGCAGCAGCCCATTCTCTCTGAGCAGCATTGTTAGTCTTATAAGGGCCCTGAATCCTCCGGGTCACTGAAGCATTTCCTTGCAAGGACTGGGGTGTCCTGGTAAAATCCAGCTTGATTATCGTTGCATCTCCCTAGAGATCCAGTGGGACAGGTAATAAAGGATGTGACATCCTAAGCTGGGTGACGCCTTCTGGCAGAGAATGGCAAGCAAATTCGGGGAGTGATTGTTGTCTGCAAAGCCCTCTGGGGTCAAAGGCGCTACAGCCATATAAAATCCTGCTGTGGAGCTGCTGCTGTTTAAGCTTGGGTGACTTGTCTTAATCTGTGTATATCCGCTCTGGACAGAAGCAACAGGCCTGTAAACTAGACCTGCAATATGTCCTACAGGAATGGTTTAAAGCACCTTTTTAATGTGTCTCCTTTCTACAGGCATGTACCCACCTCCTCCTGACATGAACCCCCTGTATATGGCTCCTCCTCCCCCCTACCCTGGCCCTCCTACTGCAGGACCTTCAGCCCCCACAGCTCCCACAGCCCCTACAGCCTGCATGGAGCCTGGAATGCCAGGTAAGGGAGCGGGAGGGACTCTCAGGGTGCAGTTCCAAAAGGGATTGTCTCTGGTGTAGATGTGAATGATGGAATTTCTCTCGTTACAGGCTCTTTGAGTCACCCTGTCAAGGTTCCTTCCCCACTCTGAACTCTAGGGTACAGATGTGGGGACCTGCATGAAAACCTCTAAGCTTAACTACCAGCTTAAATCTGCTTTTACTGCCACCACCCAAATTATTTATGAGTTATTTGGGAAACTCTGTCTACCTCTCCCCCCCCAGAATATCTCCCTCCCAAGTACTATAACCCTTCCCTGGGTAGCTTTGAGAGACTTCTCCACCAATTTCCTTGTGAACACCGATCCAAACCCTTGGATCTTAAAAACAAGGAGAAATTAACCATTCTCCCTCCTTCCCCCCCACCAATTCCTGGTGAGTCCAGATCCAACCCCCTTGGATCTTAAATCAAGGAAAAATCAATCAGGTTCTTAAAAAGAAGGCTTTTAATTAAAGAAAGAAAGGTAAAAATCATCTCTGTAAAATCAGGATGGAAAATAACTTTACAGAGTAATCCAATTTAAAGAGCCCAGAGGGAACCCCCTCTAGCCTTAGGTTCAAAGTTACAGCAAACAGAGGTAAACCCTCTAGCAAAAGGAACATTTACAAGTTGAGAAAACAAAGATAAACCTAACAGGCCTTGCCTAGCTGTTACTTACAAGTTTGAAATATGAGAGACTTGTTCAGAAAGATTTGGAGAGCATGGATTGATGTCCGGTCCCTCTTAGTCCCAAGAGCGAACAACCCCCAAAACAAAGAGCACAAACAAAAGCCTTCCCCCCTACCAAGATTTGAAAGTATCTTGTCCCCTTATTGGTCCTTCGGGTCAGGTGTCAGCCAGACTACCTGATCTTCTTAATCCTTTACAGGTAAAAGGTTTTTGGTGTCTCTGGCCAGGAGGGATTTTATAGTATTGTACACAGGAGGGCTGTTACCCTTCCCTTTATAGTTATGTCACACGCATTTCTAGGCAGTTTGTGGTGGGTGGGGGAGGATGACATGGCAGTTTCCAGCATGGTTCTGTCCAGCATGAGCAAGTCCCTTGCTCTCATGAGCAGGCCCAAAGTAAAAGTAAGAGAGCTGGCTCTGATGTTGCGAGCTGGTCCTCTTGCCACCTTTTGCCTCTAGAGTCTGCTTAAGAAAGCTATGTTAAAAGGTATGGCACACAGAAGCCACTTGCTATAGCAGGAAGGAGACCCTCCTGAAAGTGTTACCTGGGGATCCTTTTGGAACAGGAGGTCTGCGTTGATGACCACAGGTACAGGCCAAACTGCTGCCGAATACTATCAGTTGGAATTGGAGATGTAATGTTCCAGATCGTTTTTATAGTGTAGCATTATGCCTGGCTAATGTCCACAACTATGCCGTGGTTATCTTAAGGCTAAAATCAAGTGTGACCTAGCTGATGTGAGGGGAGACTTGTCTTACTCCCAGAGAGCTGTAAAGCCCAGGATATCTGTTAACAAGGAAGCATTGTCTGGTGGTTTAAGCACAGCTGGGAGATGTGGGTTCTGTTCCCTGCTCTGCTACAGACTTATTTTGTGACCTTAGGAAAGTCAGTTAACTTGTCTGGGACTGTGTTTTCCCCACCTTAAAAACAGGTATTCTCTCTGTTAGATGGGGGCTGGGAAGCTGAATTCCTATTTATAACACTTAAGAAGACTGTGTTTTTTGCCTTACCCTGTAGGTGGCAGTAAAGCAGCAGAAGCAGCTTCGAGTGCCTATTACAACCCAGCCAATCCCCACAATGTCTATATGCCTATGGTAAGCAACATTGAGTTGTCTGTTGGGCTGGAGGGCAAAGGGGCAAGCGGAGCTAACGCACTTGCTGTTCAGCTGCTACAGCTGAATCCTGGGCAGCTTGTCATTCTACTGCAGCAGCTGCTCAGGTCACAGTGCATAGCTCATGCTGGGCCAGGGCGCACCAAGTCTAGTATCCTGCTTCTGGGTGTACCTAAGCAGGCTCTTTGCCCATCTATCTAGCTGCGGGCAGTGCTTGATCCTCAAGAGGAGAGTGGACCCACCCACATGCACCAGATCAGTTGAACTTAGATGGGTCTAGGTGTCTCATTTCTTTCTGACCCCCACAGGCAATTGGCTCCCCAAAGCAGGAGGTTTACGATCACGACTATGCTATTTAGAAATGATCTAGCCACTCTTTCCTACAAAGAAGGCTCATCAAAATACTCATGCTTAATCACTGTTCCTGGACTCAGTCTTAGTATTTTTCTGATCAAGAAGGCCGGGAACTCTAAGACCTGCACAAAAGTTGTTCCTGTACAGAAACAATATATTTCTCAGCTTCTGCAAGAATGGGGGTAGCCAGATATAGGAACTTAAAGGGAAAGGGTAGTGCAGGTTTAGACTGTTCTGGGCCAGGGGAGACGGACAAGATCTGTCCTAACAAACTGCCACAGGAACCACAGAGTCACTGGGGAGGGTGAGAGGAAGATGAGGATCAAAACAATGTCCAATCACAGTGCTGCTCTTAATGAAGTACACACATCCTGATGGGCTTTTAAAGGGACTCTTTTGGTGTTCATCTTTTTTGTGTGGTGCCTCATTTGAAGCATTATGGGACTGGCAAAGGTTCTGGGATGTAACTGAAACTGGGAAGAAACATCCAGGGGTAGCTGTAGCCTAACATATAGGCCCCACCCCTGTCACTGTCAGCTCAGTATCTCTCAAGCTGTAGCCGATGGCAAAGGTTGGGTGCATAAGCTAAGCCTGGGAGTGCCTGGAAAGCTGAACAGCTACACACAACACTGCTGATTGTAGATCGAATCAGTCACCATGTCTGTTTTTTCTCACTTTGCAGGACCAGCCGCCTCCTTATGCACCTCCTGCTGAGAAAAAGAACAACTAATAGAAGGAACCCACCCACCAACTGCTCACGTTCCTTCTCCCCAAAGACACTTCTGTCCTGACCACCACCCCCTCAGTTCAGTGTATCTCTAGGCTTCATGTGTGTCTAATATACATAGCGTTGGGTGGCCTAACACCTGCCCTCTTTAAACATTGAGTGTGACAATACAAGTGGAACAGCAGAAGCGGCAGCAGTGTTTTCCTGCCTGATTGCTTTCCATCCCAGGGCCAGAGCACTGTCCCTCGGAGGCTTTTGCCATGAGTTTGAGGGGAGGGCTGAAATCTTAGACCAGCAGAGCGAGCGCATCACTAACGTAGGACTAAAACATTACGGCTTCTTGATTTTTTGAGTGAAGGAAAATGGTTTGAGACAGTGGTTTTAAACTTCCTCTGAGGCAACCGTAAGTAAGAAGGACCGAGGCAGTGGGCTGCTGGGTTTCCCCATGTTGGTATAAAGGAGGAGCATGTTACACTTTTCATGGGTGCTGTTCCGTTTGTAAGGGAATCGAGTGAAGTGCTGGAGGCTTGTCACCTCAGCTTCATTGGAACTGGGCCACGTTGTAACCTGGGAGACGGCTCCTGAGACACACTCAACCTAGTTAAACATTTTGCAGTGTGGGCTTCAGTGTAGAGAGGCCAAGTACAATGCTAACTAAGCAGTAGCAGCAAGGGAGTATGAACTGGCTTTGGCTAAATCACTGGCCCTGCGGGAAAGAGGAGCAAACACAGGTGCAGTTTTACACCTGTCTTGGACACAGCGAAGCCCCCCGTATGCACCTGTCTCCTTTCCCAGGAAACCTGCCTCTCTCAAAACGGGAGATGGCTGGAAGAGGCGAGATGCCTCACTTGCTGGGGTGTGCAGACATCCAAGGATGCCTGGTTCTTCCTCCTCCTCTCCCCTCTATTGTGAGAAGCTTCTCTTCTGTATTGTAAACGTACTTCTGAGGAGAGGGGGATGTGTTCAGCGCAGTGGAAGCGAGACTCTGTGTCCACCTGCTGCAGGTGGCCAATGAAAGACTTGGGAGGAACCCGTGCTTCTAACCTGGAAATGGGCAGTGGCTGTCTAAAAGCAGTACGCCTGTGTAGATGGGCAGTAGAAAAGCAAATTGGGACTGGGTGGAGGGGAGTGGAATCTGGGCTACAGAGCTCTGAGCCAATGGGAGTGGGAATTAATCCAAATCTTCCTTTCATTCTCCTAGAAACTGGCCCCTCTGTGCAGCAGTGCTGTGTGCAGCAGCAGCCATGCTGCGGGTGCGGGTGAGTGAGAAGTATTAGGGTATTCTACTCCGACAGCACATGTTTCACCAAGGAGAGAATAACCCTTGGCAACAGCCTCACCATAGGGATGGGGTCAGAAGCTATTGCTTTGACTACTGAGCAACCTCATCCCCTGTGCTGGCTTCCTTAGAAAGCACTGGGTGGGGGCGGAGAGGGGTCTGTCTTCCCTCCACGTGCAACTAAAGCCGTGCTGGTGTGAATGTGCTGCCATCCGAACAGTAGTGGGGGTGAGGAAGAGAATCTCAGTGAGTGGGGTGGGTTGGTTTGTTCAATGGCGGTGGGGTAACTGGATGGCTCTTTACTGCTTGCATGGCATCCCCCCCTTGGTGAGACAGTGCCCGTTCACCAGTAATAACCAATATTGTTTGTAATGTAGCTGTTACTGCTAACCCTCAGCTGTTACTGAGAATAGAGCAACTCAGTTGGGACCTTCTCTTCTCCCTTAGGAGCTGATGCCCTGCGAACTTGCTTTCCAAAGAGAATCACACTTGTCTAGTGGAGCACCTCCGATTCCCAGTGTAGGGCCTGCTCAGCCCCTCCCCACCCCCTGTTCTGACTCAGGGTAGGGACTGTTTGTTTGGTTTTTTTTTTCTTCCCCCTTTGCTCCCTATGTGCTAGGTTATCATACAAGCAAGGCTCACACAACGTGTGTGTATTCCTGTAGCTGCCTGACATTCTTCCGCATAGCAGCCATCTGCAAGAGAGGAACTTTCTTTTCTAAGAAACCTTTTTAATCTGAGTCAAAGATTCTCTGACTTTCTGGAATTAAAAATGTTCTGCCATCAATGTTTGTAATATCTTTTGCATTGCACTTTAATACAGAAGCATTGGAATCTTCAGGCCTGTGCGTCAGTTCAGTGGTGTGCGTGTAACCACCAATGTGCCGTGCAATGGGCAAGAAAAATGGAATGGATAGGATAAGAATTGCAAAAAAATATAATTGGTTGTGGGATTGTTTTCGTGGTTTTGTGATCAATGCATGGTCCCTCCCCCGGAGCACTGCTTAGCTGGGCTGTAGAACTAGAGTGGGGAAAATGGCCTCTAATTGAAAATCCCACTCCACTTGCACCTCCAGCTGTGTTTATAGCCTATCCCTTAGGCTGGGAGGGGAGGGAGGCTGCCTTTTGCCATCACTGCCTTAGCTGCTGTAACTAATGTCCTAGTTAACTCAAACTGGCACGCTAACCCTTTCTTGTGGCATGCCAAGCACCGCTAACGGGCTGTGGGAGTTCTCTGCTAATGCAGTATTCCTGCAGCTCTTCTATAAACAGCTGTTCTCAAGGGCTTGTTTGCCCTGGTCCCACAACTAGCACTGATTCTTTTATTAGTGAAGGAGCACAAGTGGAAGGTTCCCAGTTCTTACCCCGCTGCCCAGTTGTAATGGTGGTCAGCTGTTCCATCTTCTGGGTGTAGGTTAAATTCCTGGGGACAAAATACCTTTCTTCCACATTCACCTGCACTTGTACAGCTTGGCTCGTGCATCCGACACCTGCTTCGCGGAAAGAGCGGCACTAAATGTGGGCTAGCTTCAAGGGGGTAGGTAGCTGGAGAAAAAGCAGTCAGACAAAACTGCTTCTCCTGAAGATGGGAGTGAGGGCAGGCTTGGGATAATCACACAAGGCTGAGAATTGCGGCCTCTAGGCTCCACCTGCCAGGGAGCCCTGTTACAACACTCCAAGCTGTAGGACACGTAGAACCGCCTCTGTCTTCTGTAACTTGACTGAGAGCTTTGGCTGGAGTGAGGCTTTAGCTTAGGTACTGAATGTGCCTAAGGTCCTACTTGTCATCACACTAGCACAGTTTCTTACCTACATCCCTGTGATATGTTTGCAGTGGTGGGCTTGACACTAGTAGCTTGGTTTGCAATGCTACAAAGGCTGTGCTAGGAGAGGAGGAAAAGAAAGAAGCTCTTGGCAAAAGTGTGACTGCAGCCAGCTGTTGCCTGCACCCAGGTTGGCTGGCTCAGTAGCATAGACTGAGCCCTCTGTCTCATGGGAACAGGGCCGGCTCTAGGTTCTTTGCCGCCCCAAGCAAAAAAAATTTTGGCTGCCCCCCCGTCCCAGCCCTGGGTTCCTCGCCACACCTCCCTGCTGCCCAAACCCTGGGCTCTCCCCCACCACCCGCACCCCCCTGCTGCCCCAGCCCTGGGCTCTCACCCCTCCCCCCCCCGCACCTCCCTGCCCTCCTAGCCCTAGGCTCCTCCTACCCCTTCACCATTGCCCCCCACACACACCTGCTGCCCCAACCCTGGGCTCTTCCCCCCCACCCCCCGACACCTGCACCCTCCTTCTGCTGCAGCCCTGGGTCACTGGTAACTCGCTCCCAGGGCAGATCATTCAGCAGGAATTTTAGATGTGCACAGAACACAGACAGGATTGGTTCCCATATGGTTACAGAACTGCAGTAAAGTGGAACAATTTTCAGCTTGTGTGATTGGAGGATATCTGGATGCGTATAAGACTGTCCTCCATAAATGAGGAAAAGTTGAGGTGCCTTTATTATTCTTTTGTTTCACTCTTTCTTTCTATGGGGAATTTGCCAATGCAATATCACTGTCTTCCTTTTAAACAAACAAACAAAAAGCAATGGCTGTTGAAAATAGCAATTCCAGTCCTAATAACCACTGGGAAGCATTTCTTGCTCAATTTTATCCTACTTTTTTTTACAGCAAGTTACAGTGGGTCAGTATATTTGATTTGGGAGAAATGAAGTAACAGCTGCCCAAACTGAGCTTGAGCACTCCTGAATTTTGAGGTGTTCAAATCTGGAAGGCAGTTGCTGTGGGGGGGAGGGTTGTGGCTCCGCAGGGGAGCATGGCAGCATGTATGCAGCAGCGTGTCTGGCACTGCGCAAAGCCAGACACGCTGTCTGAGTAGCACGGTAAGGGGGTTGGGGGGGTTGGAGAAGGGGTAGGGGGTTCCGTGGGGGGGCAGTCAAGGGACAGGGAGCAGGGGGGGTTGGATGGGGCGGTGGTTCGGGGGGGCAGTTGGGCAGGGAGAAGGGGGTAGATGGGGTTTGGAGGGGCACTGAGGGGCCAGGCAGCAGTTGGATAGGCATGGGAATCCCAGGGGTTTGTCAGGGGACAGGTAGGGGGTGGGGTCCTAGGGGGGAACTTGGGGGAGGGTCTCAGGAGGGGGCAGTTGGGGACAAGGAGAGGGGAGGCTTAAATAGGGGGTGGGGTCCCAGAAGGGGGCAATCAGGGGACAAGGACCAGTGGGGCTTAGATAGGAGGGCGGTCCTGGGGGGCAGTTGGGGCAGGGGTCCTGGGAGAGGGTGATCAGGGGACAGGGAGCAGGGGGGTTGGATGGGTTGGGGTTTCTGTGGGGAGCAGTCAGAGGGAGTGGATGGTGGCAGGGTGGGGCTACCCTCCCTCCCCGTGGAGTATCCTATTTTTTGAATGTTAAAATACGGTATCCCTGCCCTTCCCAGTGCAGCTCTCCATTCATAGCAGGCTGTAGCATGAGGTCTCAGCTTCCTCACTCCCTCCCCCTTTCCTGTTGGTAGTGGCCAAGGGAATGCTGGGAAATGTAGTTCTTTCCCTGCTCCAGGGCTGGCTCTATAGGTAGGGAGCTAACCAAGGAACTACAGCTCCCAGGGCCCCCTGTTGGTTCTCAGTTCCCATGCTGGATCCCTGCCGCCCCTGCAAATGGGCTGCCCCAAGCACGTGCTTGCTTTGCTGGTGGCTAGAGCTGCCCCTGAATGGGAAGGAGAAAAGCTTAAGCCCTTCTTTGAGCTTGCAGCAGGAGCTGTTAGGATGGACAGGGCCACTCTCACTGCTGTCCTCCAGCTGGCTGCTCTAACTCCCAGTGTCCATCTAGTGAAGAGCGAAAGGAAGCTGGTGCCAACTTTTGACTCCTTAAAACTCCAGTGAGTGACATGTGGTGGGGGAGACTACTATTGCTCTGGGAATGTTTTCTGGCCAGTAACAAAGTCAACAAAAGAATTGCACTGTTTATAGAGGTCCTACACAGAGCCCATGTTCTCTCCCCTCTAGCCAGCCCTCCCCCCAGACAGCATGAGGACAGAAAGTGGGTCCGTACCTCATAACAACTTGACTTGCTAGATTGTCTTTGTGGCACAAGGATAAAAGGAAGATCTAACAGTGACTCTTATGCAGGAGGAGACAATCTTAAATTTGTTGTTTTTATTGTAGACAAAGTTACAGGTTTGAGAGAGGACTTTTCATTACAAAAAAAAAAAAAATCGGATTGGTTGTGGCAGTGAAGCCTGAGTCCTCATTAAGAATTAACCCTGCCCCATAATACTTTTGAACTAGGCCCTGGTCTGTATCATCTCACCCTCTCTAATATACACAATTCCATTTCCTAGCATGGGTTTTATAGCACTGGCCCTCCAGCCTAAGATGGTACATTACAAGTATGAGTGGTAACTGGGGTGACCAGATAGCAACTGTGGAAAAAATGGGACAGGGGCTGGGGGGTAATAGGTGCCTAGCTAAGAAACAGTCCCAAAAAATTGGTCTGCCCTTTTAAAAAGGGGACATCTGGTATGATAACCCCTGTGCTAGCTGGTAACATTTACGCTGCTTAGTCGGCCAGCAGTTTCAGCAAAACAGAGCTGTGACTCACGTCTCTAGTTAAAATAAAATCGAGCTAGAAACTACTGTCCTGCCTACAGTGCTCAAGTGCGATTTATTTTCAGTGGAAAGCAATGTTTAGAGTTCTCTTCACCAGCACCTGGCTGGTTCTGCAAAGCCTGTGCCACTCTCTACTGTCATTGCTGGATGGGGGAACTATGCGGGGAATGCAGAATGTCTGTCCTACAGCAGGGGTCTAGGCTTTTTCCTTGCAGAGGAAGGCGTGAAAACTAGGGTTACCATACGTTCTCTTTTTCCCGGACATGTCCGGCTTTTCGGCAGTCAAACCCCCGTCCGGGGGGAATTGTCAAAAAGCCGAACATGTCCGGGAAAATGGCGGCTCTGCTCTTCTTCGGCTCTGTTTAAGAGCTGGGCTGCCCGAGCACTACCGGCTTTGGGCAGCCCCCGTGCCTCTGGACCCTGCGCTGCCGGAGCCCGGGAGGGGAAGTGCCCGGCTGGGGGTGCAGGGTCCGGAGGCATAGGGGCTGCCCAAAGCCTGAGCGCTACCGGCTTCACGGTTTCCCGGGCAGCCTCCAGACCCTGCGCCCCCAGGAGGGCGCTTCCCTTCCCGGGCGCTTCCCTTCCCGGGCTCCAGCTGCGCTGGGGAAGCGTGGGCTGGGGGTGCAGGGTCTGGGGGCTGCCCAGCAAACCCTGAAGCTGGTAGCGCTGGGGCAGCCCTTTCCCCCTGGCTGGGAGTGGGAGGGAGGAGGGGGCGGAGTTAGGGCGGGGCTAGGGGTGGGGAAATGGGCGGGGCCAGGGCCTGTGGAGGGTCCTCTTTTTTTATTTATGAGATATGGTAACCCTAGTGAAAACAAACAGCTGGAAATCAATGTTATCAGCTTGCTGAAGTGGAAAGGAACAAGCAGCTGGCTTCTACGTCTGCCCTGGGGGGGGGGGAACCTAGCAGAGATTCTCACTCATGTCTCAGGCCAGCCCTGCAGCTTGTAGTGCACTAATAAACAGGTATTGATTACATTGTAGGGGGAGGATCACCTCGCAAAAGACTCTTGCAGTTCTGTCCAAAATGGCCAAAGCCGCTCTGCTAGCAGCTAGTCAGTACCCAGCTTTTTTTTAAGCATAGGCATCTCCCATTGTATCAACAGTACATTCTACTGCAGTGAGTCAGGTGTTACTTATCAGAGCCCTAGGTAGGTTGCTGTATGGGAGATGGGGAGAGCAGTGGGCAGCCATTTGCTGGTGTCACTTGGTGCATGCAAAAGCCTGGCTTAGAGCCCTGTTGCAAAGTCCCCTCACCAACTAGTTAACCTCTTCTATGCCACATATTCCTCGAATCCATATGCTGTAGCCTGTCCCATTCATCCAGCCTAAGGGGCCACTAGTGTTCTGAAATATTCTTCCCACTGAGTGAGGAGCTAAGCCCATACCACTGGAGGAATTCTGCATCACTGCACATGTGCAGAATTCATGTCCCCTGCAGATTTCTTTGCTTCCCTGCAGAAAAATGACTTCTGATGGGGAAGCCACAAGAGTGGTCACATATCCCTCCCTGGCAATACAGGCAGGTTGGTTCAGGCACCCAGAGCAGCTGGTAGACATAAATCACTGCCAGGAGGGGAGCTGGGCAGTCATATGTGTGTGAGAGAGAGACACCGTCCCTTTCACTTGCTATTGTGGCACACTTGGTGTGGAGGGACAGGACTTCAGGATGTTTCTGAGGAGGTAGGCATGGGGCAGGCTCTGTCCCTTCAGGCAGAGCAGAATGTAGCAGCCGGCCTGCTTAGTGAATTCCCCCAGAAGTATAAAACAGTTCTAAAAGTTTTAAGGCTCCTTTACATTGCCAGAGTGGTGTGAAGGACAGTAGGCCTTAAAAATGCTTATGGTGCTTTACTGATTAGAATTGGTCTAAATTTTTGGACTGAAAAAATGTGCTCCCTGCACTGTTTGCTACTGACTTTTCTGGTGATGGTCAGTAACTGATATAAATTGAGTTTGATTCCCCAGCCCTCACTTGCTCTTCAATTGCCTATGATGTAACACTGAGCATATGGCTGTATATATTGGTTGACTAATAACTAGAAATAAAGGATCAAACCTCGCTACATTACTATTAGGCAAAGGGGTTTGGGGATTTCTTCCAATGCTACTCACTCCCCTTCTCCATCCATTGTATTGTAGTTTAAATAAATTACCTAAATAATTGAAACCAGCATGATTACATTATTTTGACAAATAAAATATGCTGAATTTTGCAAAATTTTAATATCGGGTGCAGAATTTTTAATTTTTTGGTGCAGAATTCTCCCTGGGTAGCCCATACCCCACTTCCCCCAGCCCTTGAGCTGTCAGTTTGGACACAGCTGGGATGAAGAAGATAGGCTGTTTTCCTTCGTTACAACGCTCCTCTTCTGCTCATACAAATACATTATTCAAACATTAATTCTCTCGCACAACTTACACTGTAACACATAGTGACAGAGTTCCCTTTCAGACGATGGAGTGCAACCAGCTGTGGCTCTGGGGCCCACAATGCAAGTGACAGGCTCCTAATGCAGTCCCCTGGCAGTGTATTAATGGCTAAAAGGCTGTTGGTCATGGAAACTTACAAATACATACACAGCTGCCTTTCCCTGAGAAATCCTGGAATGTTGGGCAGCTAGAGACGGAAGGGAGTCTGTTCCCATCCAGCAGGAACCAAAAAGTTCAGGTGCTGGGTAGGCTAGTGCTAACATGAGGCAGTTCTCGGCTGGACAAGATTGTGGATGCACAAGTGTTTCTGAGCCCCAGTCAGGCAATGAAACAGACACTGGACACAGCTTTCTCTGCTGTGTACATTTAGCAGTGGTGTTTTTCTAACCATAAATCAGTGGAGAATACTGTAAATCTCCACACTGTTCTGTGGACTAACTGAAGAGGAAGGCTGCGTGGAGCAGAAGCCGGGGAGCCAGGCAGTCCTGTTTAATTTCTGCTCTGCCACTGACTTATTGTATAGCCTCCCTCTGCCTCAGTATCCAGCAACAGGGCAATACTAAGGTTCACCCAGGCTGGGAATCTGTGACGATCAAGCTTTTATTTGTAGGGCACTTGGAAGATGTTAAGTGCTAAATATGACTAATAATCTTCAGGTATGGGTGTGGTATTGTCCCCAATTTACAGACAGGGAAACTAAAGCTTGGTCTACACCCGTGGTCCTCAACTGATTTACCCTTGTGGGCCACATATGCAGCTCTCTCTGTGTTACATGGGCTGCATCCACACAATATATACACTACCTGTATGGCTGTGAGGATGTCACATGGGCCGCAGCTGTGTGCTGATTGGGCCTTGGGTTGAGAACCACTGGTCTACACTTAAAAATTAGATCAACCTAGCTCCATCGCTCAGGGCTGTGACAAATTATCCGCCCTGAGCACTGCAGTTAGGTTGGTCTAGCCCCTGCTGTTGGCATGGCAGAAGAATTCATCCATCTACCTAGCCACCTGCCTCTTGGAGAGGTGGGATTAACAACACCAATGGAAAAGCCCCACCATCAGTGCAGGAAGGGTCTACATGAGGGTGCTGCAGCCCCACAGGTGTGCCACTGTAGCAGGGGTAGTGCAGACATTGCCTTTAGCAACTGCTAGGGTATGTGCAGAGTCAGCATTGAAATTCATGAGTTTCATACTCCCAGGACCCTGCTCTGGCTAATGAACAATGCTGCCTCCTACAGGCGCTAGTGGTTTTACAACTGGAAGGGTGTGAGTTCCACTGACTGAAGTTGTCATTCTAAGCGAAGGAAATGGTAGGAAAGTTCTCCTCCACTGGAACATGTGATTGCCAGTATAGCACCTCCAGGGAGATCGCTCCTCGTGATAGGTACGACAGGGGTCAGCTCTAAGGCCCTATTGCAAATCTAGGGAAAATGACCTCTTCACCGAGCTGCAATATTACCTTCAGCTCCTACTACTCTAGCGCGGGATCAAAGCCAAGCGTTCAAGTAACGAGAGGTATCAAAGGCTCACAGTGACCGTGTTCTGCACTTGCCTGGTACCATCCAGGGAAGGGTCTCAAAGCACTTTACAATCAGTAATGAATTAACCCTCATCTCATGCCTGGGAGGGAGGTAACAATTCTCTCTGGTTGACAGAGAGGAAAACCAAGGCACAAAGAGGTTAAATGTAGATCATTAGTTTGTGACTGTGAACAAGCAAAATGTCTGTTCCATGCAGCGATGGAAACACTCAGGGGAGTCACTCCTGGCCAGAGAGCAACATGTACCCATTGGGGCTGGATAAAATCAGAGCTGGCCCCCCATCCTCTTCCTTTGGCTTCACAGTGCAAATGGATGGAAGCCCCTCCGCTGGGGGTGCTGTCTGACAAAGTCCATGGGTTGATCCAGGTACATTGTGGGATAGAGGTACCACATGACTACGCCCGAGGGGTTAACGATGACAGTGAAGTTCTCTCCAGCCTTCAGGCCGCTGATGATCCCGCCACTGTACACATCCTGTGCCTGGAAGAGACATGGTTGTTACCAGCATTTCCATGGTTCCTCTCATCCCAAAGTATGTAAAAAAACCCTTTACTTCCAAGGCAGATGAGAGATCCCAGGAAGTGTAGCCCGATCTGGCAGGCCAAGTAAGCAGCTGTGCAGCGGGGCACGGTAACGCTACACAACAAGGGCAGACTATTGTATCCAGCCCCAAGGGATTTTGATCAGAGGCTGCAGGAGTGGGAACGACTCCATTGAAAATACCCAGAGGCAGAATGATCCCAGGAAACCCAAGGCCCATGATAATGCTCCCCCTATCACCTCCTAGAAATCTCATCCACACACTGACCAGGCCTAACTCACTTTGATCTGTGAGAGCCACGGGGACCACAGCCTAACTGCAAGCACACCATCAAAGTCCCAGAGCCAGGCTAGTCAGTGATTTGGTACGGTTGCAGCACCATCTTGGAGTGAGAATAGGGGCAGGAGCTTTGGAGCTGTTTCCCCACCCCCCACAACGTGTAGGGCCCAGCGCCCACATTCAGGACTGCAGCATTCAGAGTCCAGCCTAATCCCTGGCGTGACTATGCCAAGGGAGGGATGAGTCCCAGCACTAGTGGGTGAATGTAACTGGGTCTGTGGCTTTGGCTTGTGGTCTCCAAAAGTACTACGTGTTGTGTGAGGCTGAGGGTGGGGAGACAGAACACTACATTCTGGGGAAGAGAGTAGGAAGGGGGACTCTGAACCACAAAGCATCGTGCGTGAACATGGGGGCGGGGCTCCCCACTCTGTGGAGATAAGGGGCCTCCGTGGCAGGGGCGTTGGGATGGGACCTGGTGTGCTTTCCCTGCTCACCTCGTACATGGCGCTGGTGGAGAAGTTGAGCTTGCTGAGGGAGGTGGTGTAGCGGTACGGCATGTCTGTCCGCCGGCTGAGGAAGACCAGGGCACTGGCTGAGTGGGAAAGCGGGCGCAGGAACACCTCAATATGAGACTTCTCCTAGGGAAGCACAGGGGGGAGTAGAAAGAGGGAGTTTAGGTGCATTTCCAGCTTCTCTGCACCTCTCCCTGCAGCTGCCACCCACTCCCCCAAACGCTCGTCAGCTCTTGGGATGGCTCATGAACCTGCCCTGGCAGGGGCCTGGAAGCAGCATGGATCAAGTCTCTCTGCTGGGCATGAGATGCCCAGCCACACACTGACACATCAAGCATCAGTAGGAGGGAGTGAACTGGGGTTGTTTGATGGCCGCCCTCCTACCCACCGTGGCCCCAGAGTGAGTCCCAAGAATAACCCATTCCAAACCAAGAGACAAGAAAGGGCATGGGAGGACAAACCAAGCAGCTGAGTCCGGTGGGGAGGGAATGGAGGAGGGGAATACTAGAGCTGTTTAACAAGCATGTCTTAGTTCAACTCTTCCCCTGGGGAGGCCTCCCCAATATTGTGCTTACCCCATAAATTCCCAGCTAACCACAGCCATTCCCTGACTTGGCTCCCCTGACGCCCAGCCAGTCCCTCTCAACGGCTTTCCCCCCCATCTACTCCCCTCTCCCTGGCCCTTATGCAGTTGGGTTCCCACACGCGCTCTTCTGTACCCTAAGGACTCTGCGGCCCTGGATTCCCAAGGGGTCCTGGTTGATTTTGATCATCAGTCGGTTCTGCAGGATTTCCCTGGAGTTGCGGGAGAGGGTGCGGAGGTCTGTGGACATGAAGAGTGGGGCAGCCAGCACCGTCCATAAGGCCATCTGGGATCGGGACTGTTCATCGCTGAGGCCAAAGTTTCCAATGATCAGCTGTGGCACAGAGGGGGAGGAGCCAGGCAGCGGGGTGGGGTGGAGAGGGAGAGAGTGGAAGAGCAGAAGGGCCGGGGAATACACATTAGCGAGACAACTGCTGCTCTCAGTGGCAGGACCCAGCCCATGGAGAGCACTGGCATCCTGGCAAGCCCTTTCCCTCCCCTGCAGGTGGAGCATGCCCAGCTAACACAGTCGTAAAGATGTCCAGCCCCATCTGTGCTCAGTGATGTTAAATATGTATTAATTATAATACCAACATTTTAAAACCCCACCTTGCCCCTAGTCTAGACAGGGCCTTTCACGGTGGATGAGGGATGTGGCGTGAGGGTTAGGTAGCTCTGGCAGCCTACAGACCTGTATTGTGTGCCACGGGCTAATGAATTCCTGCCAGCCATGATCTCCAATTCTCCACCCTGCTTCTAGACAGGAAATCCCTGGAGACCTTCCTCTCCACCATCCACAGCCCAAAATTACCATGTCCGGGTCATTCCAGTGGCCAGGGCCAGCCACCGGCTGCAGCACATCCTGATTTGCTGAAAACCAGTCCACGATGTTAAGGACGCTCCTCCAGGAGTCCTGAATGTCACCATAGTTACGCCAGAGGTTACAGATGTTCGCCAGGAGGGTGTAGTTCACCTGGAAGAGAACAAGGTGTACAGGGGGAGGCGCTCGGGTGAATGGGAGAGAGGGGATGTGACCACAGAGCTGTGGGATACACCTCTGTCATGGAGCGGGAGGAAAAATACCCCCCACACACACACACTCACACTGTACTTATCATCGCTAGTTCAGAAGCCACTGATGAGACTCACTGGGAACGCTGGGCTCAGTTCAGAGCAGGGGCGGCTCTAGGCACCAGCAAAGCAAGCAGGTACTTGGGGCAGCCCATTTGCAGGGGCGGCAGCTGGCAGGGATCCAACCTTGGAGCTGAGACCCCATGGGACCCTGGGAGCTGTAGTTCCTTGGTTAGCTCCCTGCCTATAGAGCCAGCCCTGGAACAGGGAAAGAACTACATTTCCCAGCATTCCCTTGGCCACTACCAACAGGAAAGGGAGCAGGAGGGAGTGAACTGTGAACAGGGAACAAGTGTGCCTAAGGAGCAGGTGGCTTTGGCCCAGATATCCCCTTGAGAAGACATCCCCAGACTGGATTAGGGATACTGGTGTGACCTCACCTTGCAGCTCCCAAAGAAGGAATTGGGAGGAATGAATGGACAGTGCCCCTCTCTATCTGAAACCTAGCAAGGTAGGTACGTGGATCCCGCTAGAATTTAAAATGAAAAGTAAGGGAGGGGAGGCTAGAGGACTTGGGCAGCTTTAGATACAGTACCAGGCATGTAGGAGGATTTCCACTTCTGAGCCATGGAAACAGAAATTGACTTTTCCTTTCCAGATTTAGCTAATATTCAGAAAGGGAATCCAGCACCTGCCTTCCAGATTTGAACACCTCAAAATTCAGGAGTGCTCAAGCTCAGTTTGGGCAGCTGTTACTTCATTTCTCCCAAATCAAATATACCGATCCACTGTAACTTGCTGTAGAAAAAGTAGGATAAATTGAGCAAGAAATGCTTCCCAGTGATTTTTAGGACTGGAATTGCTATTTTCAACAGCCATTGCTTTTTGTTTGTTTGTTTGTTTGTTTAAAAGGAAGACAGTGATATTGCATTGGCAAATTCCCCATAGAAAGAAAGAGTGGAACAAAAGAATAGTAAAGGCACCTCAACTTTTCTTCATTTATGTAGGAGAGTCTTATAATATGCATCCAGATATCCTCCAATCACACAAGCTGAAAATTGTTCCATTTTACTGCAGTTCTGTAACCATATGGGAACCAATTCTGTCTGTGTTCTGTGCACATCCAAAATTCCTGCTCTATGACCCGCCCTGGGAGCAAGTTACCACTGACCTGGAGAGCCCAGGGCTGGGGCAGCAGGGGATGCGTGTGGGGGAGGCCCAGAGCTGGGGTGGCAGGGGGTGCAGGTGGGGGGGGGGGGGAGCCCAGGGGGGGGGCGGCGGGGGGGGGGGGGGGGGGGCCCCCGGGGCGGGGGGGGGGGGCAGCCAAACATTTTTTTTGCTTGGGACGGCAAAAAACTTAGAGCCGGCCCTGGTTCAGAGAGCCTTAGTGGCCAAAAGGTGTTGATGGATTTGAGGGAATCCAGAGAAGTGCAACACCAAGCAACTAAGGGGCAAGGTGCCTCATTTGTGGGGAAAGCGGAACAGCCCGCCTAACCAGCTAGAGGCAACTGGGGGTGGGGGAGGATACAATGACCATCCACGAGTACACTTGAAGCGTGTAAGCTATGGGGGGGATGAGGGGGATTGTTCAGGGTGATTCAAAGGCCTAGAGCACAGGTGGGGGTGGAATGAGAGTGCACCAAGGGAAAACTCATGATCCACTGTGGAGGAGCCTCCCAGGGGAGTTGGTGGAAGGCCAATCATTGGAGACATTTAAAACTGGACAATGCTCTGAAGAATAGATGGGTAGGGAATGATCCTGGGTTGGCTGGGATAGGGATGGAGAAGAGGTGTCCTACAGGCCTCTTTTCCACATTTAACTTCAGTGATTCTCCTGTAGACATCATCACTTTTCAGGAGTGTCCTTTTACATTAACAACCCGGCCCAAAGATTGGTACCACTGCCCTTCCTCCTGCACCCCAACCTGGCATCCTTCCACGTGGATCCACAGCCTGTCTGACTGCTCACAGTCCCTTTGGGAGATCAGTGCACACAAGCCAATCATAGCAACTGGGGTGGAGGAGGGGTAGGAAAGGAAGGCATTAGGAATTCATACAACGCTGAATAAAAGCTCCCCCCCCAGGACAGTCAGTGCAGGACGTTTAGAGGAAAATCAAAGGAACCCCAGATCTGCCAGGGCGAGCCTTACCTTGGGTGGAAGCCCTCCCTGATACGCTGGCCAGCTGCAGGAATAGGCAATGGGACGGCCTGTTGCATTCAAGGCCATTGCCATTTTAGGGTAGCCTTTGAGAGACAAGAAATCCAATTGGTCAAGGAAATGGCTGGCATTGACCAGGGGGAAAAACAGCAGCACTTTCTGGAACGATCACTCAGATGAACGTAGTTACATGGATTTTTAATGTGCTATTTTAAGAGACACACAAGTAGAAAGAAAGGGGCTCAGGGATGGTGGGGGAGAGGAGAGGTGAATAACAGAAGCTGCCTTCCTTAAGAAATCAAATATTTGAGGGCTTCTCCACCCATACTCAGATCCTGAGGCTGAAACCTATCCCCCCACACCATCAGAACTGCCAAACCACCAGGTCCCCCACCAAAACACAGACCCATCAGACAAGCCACTCTCCGACCACCAATGGGATTTCTGTAGAAAAATAGCTGTCTTATGGCCAGTAAGGACAATCTCCCCCGTGCTCCCCATGACAACATCCTATGCACGTGTAAGGGTCTTCTCTGAAGGTTCTGTAGCCCCACTGTAGAGCAGGTATCTTGGACACCTTCTAAAATCTTAGCTAGGGACCTAGCCTGGAGATGAAGATCCAGAACGGGAGGCACAAGGAAATGCCACGACGTGAGTTTGTGCCCGTTAGCAGAGGGGTTCTCAGCCTTTTACCAAGCCAAAGTCCCATATTCAGCCATTTCTGCGCACCCCTCTTGAAACGTGCCACCAGCATCCTCAGAGACTGCCCCACTTCCCCTGGTGCTTCATGGGAAGCACCATGAGCATCAATGCAATGAGTTATGGAGATGGGGAGTAGGAATTGAGATGGCAGCCCAATTCTCCTGACACGTGCAAGAGCCCCCACAGGCTGTGAGAGCCTTTGCTTTAGCATAAAGAAAAAATGTCTTCTCAGTTCCTCTGACACCGAGGACAGTAACAGTGGTGTGGTTCCAAGTCCACACAGCCCAGGAGACAGTCTTTACCCTGAGCCTGCTCGTCTTCTGATGAGTAGCAGCCATCCAGCTTCAGCATGTCCACGCCCCACTCCGCAAAGGTCAGGGCATCCTGTTTGATCCGGTCCAGCGTGGTGCCTGGGTAGCCACCGCATGTGTAGTTGCCCATGTCTCCATAGATGCCCAGCTTCAGTCCCCGGGAGTGCGCCTGTGCAAAGGAGAGGGGTGTGAGAGAGCCTGAAAGCCCCCGGCTGCCACTTGGAGCAGGTGTGTGTTTGTGGGGGGGAGCATGTCAGAGTGGACAGCACTTTAGCTTCTCTCACTGCTCTAGAGCGTCCCTTCCCACATCTCTCAGGGTCACGGACCTCATGCCTCAAGGCCACGAGATGTGATGTGACTGAAATACCGAGAACCCACCCTGCTCCCCATCTCCTGCCCCTTCCCTCTCTGGATCCTGCCTTTACACCAAAAGAATCAGCTCACGTAATCTGCCAAAGCTTTGATCCCTCTGGGAAAACGCTTGGGATCTGGGATCAGTTTCCCTGTTGCGTCCCGCTTCTTCGCCATCCAGCAATCATCTATGTTCACATATACGTAGCCCAGTTCCTTCCAGCCATCATCCGCTAGACGATCTATCATGTCAACAAAAAGTTTCTCACTTCCTCGGGGATGGGGAGAGAGAGAACAGGCTCAGAGCAGACAGAGGTAACAAAACAAACCCATTATTAATAACAACACTTAGCACCTGCTCTTCTGTATTCCCAAAGGCTGCTACAAAAACCATTGAGTCATTCAACCTTTAACCAAGATGGAAAAGACCTTTTAGGTTCCATCTTCTCCATCACTGCCAATGCAGGGGTCGGTCTCCACAGCAGAGTCTCGAAGGCTTTGTCCAGTCCAGTTTTAAAGGACCCCAGTAATGTCCACTTCTCCTGGGAGTCTCTTCCCTTGTCCACCAGATCTCATCAATAGGAAATGTTTCCCATTATTCCTCCTTGTAGCTCGCGGAGCCTGAACAATTCTAAGGCACTTATCTGCCCTCCGTGACTAGTATCTGAGCCCCTCACCATGCCCCTGTGAGACAGGAAAGTGCTGTTATCCCCATTTTGAAGATGGGGCAATGGAGGCTGAGGTCATATAGGGAGTCCATGGGGAGCAGCAAAATGAACCTGGGGCTCCCAAGTCCCAGACTAGTGCTGTAACCACTGAACCATCCTCCCTCTCTTTACTCGCCTTGCTGTTTACACCCTTCATGCATTTGTCAATAGAAGCTAGATCCCTCCCTCAGTCCTCGTGGCCTGTGCAGACAGACACATTTTGTCCATTCACTCTCTCCTTTCAAATCATGCCCTCCAACCCCCATCAGCAGTTTTGTTCTTTAAATTCTCTCTCCAGTTTCTCAATCTCTCTCCGTTACTGAGGTCCCAGAACAGAACACGCAATTGTCGGTGGGGACCTCATGAGGCTTGTACGGAGAGGGGCTAGCCCCCTCCCTCATCAGCCATCCCACCTGGAGTTTGTCAGCTTCTGGGCTCCAGACTGAGCCTCAGGGGGGCCTACAAAAAGGGCTACGACCCATATTGCTGCCAAAGTCCCCTCACCCCATTCCTGGCCTGCTTGGAGCTAGGGGAGGGAACAGAAGGAGTTAGAAACCTCTATCGGGGACAACAGGGACTTGGGAGGCTTCTGCATGAGGTGATCTGGGCCTAGAGAGAGATAGTGAGTGCGGATCAGGGAGTCGCCATTGAACTCCCACTGCTCTGAAACTCTAGTTGCATGGATTGGGCAGCTCCAGCACTGCAGGGACTGGCAACCAGAGAGAGATCGATCCAACCCCGCACGTGCTGCCAAGAGGGAGTTGAGACCAGGAGGATTCCAGGCCAGGGAAGAGCGAGCCTGGCCAGAGTCTGGAGAACACCCTGTCCTGCCCAGGGTTGAAGAAAAAACGTGAAGGTGACTTTTAATTGAAGTTAGCCAATGCCACAGGGCTGCAACACTCCATCTCAGGATGCACCACCTCAGCCTAGCATCTTCCTTGGGAAGAAAGGGTTGGAGGAGTTTGAGAGTGTGCGGAGGTGGGGAAATGGCTTATTTATCCATGTTCATCAATTAGTTAACCGTAACCCTTTCCTTCCCCAGATCCTAGCTTCCTGTTCCTAATAAAGTCCCCCTTTGTTATGCAGTTATTTTTGGTGTGCCATTCCTTTGCTGGGATTTGTTTTATTTACTCTATTGTCCCCTGTGTCTTGGGCTTTCCACCCCTTGCCAGCTAATAGTATGGTCACTGATTTCTCAAGGGCTGGCCCCCCTGTGTACCTGGCACAGCAAGGAGTCCCTTGAGTGGAGGCACCAGGAAGGAAAAAGCCAGGCAACGCAAAGAGAATGGACAAGCTCCAAATATTGGTGATTGGTGGGAGAAGAAATGGGGGGAGGCTTTGTCCACCCCTCCGGGGGAGTGGCTACAGTTATGATTTGTATTGTACCCCAAGCAGGACCAGGACTGCACAGTGCCGGGAGATGGTGCCCATGCAGAAGAGCTTGGCCTCTGAGACGAGCTGCTGTGAAGGGGCATCACAGAATGACCACAGGGAGGGGAGGAGGTTGTGCAAGAGTCACAGTGACAGGAATATATAATTATATAGACTAGATAAGTGAAAAAAAATACATGGTCGGGGCTCATTCATATTATATGTACATCAGCAAACCCTGCGGGGCACCCAGGCTGTGATGTCTCTTCATACTCAGCTCCAAAGCATGAGTCCTTTCGCACCCACGCCACACTGCAAGATCATCATCCTCCACCTTCCCTGACTGTCAGCAGGATCAAAGAGTGAGGAGGGGAGCCAGGGAAATGGCTGCTTGATCATTTTACAGGGCCGAGAGGGACGGGCTGACAATGTTTCAGACCTCAGGCTGGTGCTACAGAATGCCCTTTGGCCTTTGCTTTAAGCACAGTACTTCTTGGTGTCCTCAGCACAGAAACAAGCAGCCTCCTGATTCACCACAGCGTGGGGGCCCCGGTGTGTTTCTGCTGCTGGAGAGAGAGGAAACATTGTCCCTCCCCTTCAAAAAACAGTGTCTTGTTTCTATGGGGGAGGGGGGGGTGTTGAAAGGTCTGCTGGGATTCCATACACTGGACAGGAGATTCCCAAATTAGATCTGACATTTCCATGAATAAGAACAGCAAACACAGAGACACCCGCTGGAGTACAATTAGGGGATGTCAACCCTGTGGCTTCAGGTCACACGTGGAACACCCCATCCCTCCTGTAAGGAGAAGGCCGTTGGCTGCAGCCAGATTGTAAGGCCTAAAGCCTAAGGCCTTCGTCTGCAGCCAGATTCCAAGAGCAGCCAAGCAGCAGCCATGAGCTGAGAAGCAGGAAGTCACATCCTCACATTCCAGCTAAATTACATTAAAACAACGTAATATCGGGCTGTTAAGAAGGCGATCCTGTCCTAATAGCACCCGCTATCACCAGATAAAGAAACAGATCTTAAGATGGTTAAAAAAAAGAAAAAAAAAAAAAAGAAAACCTTAGTTTGATAGCATCCTGTCTGTCAATAAATCATTATTATTACTTATCAGTAGTTGTGGTTGTGAAATCTTCATTTCTTTATTGTTTTGTCATTATGGTCTCCACTTCCCTATTGTTTATCTGTATGGTCTCTGTGTCGTTCTTTAATTGTTTCTGTCTGTTACATAATTAATTTTACTAGGTGTAAATTAAGGTGGTGGGGTAGGATTGGTTCAAGAATTTTGTTACACTATGTTACGATTGATTAGTAACATTTTAGTATAATGATTGGTTAAGTTCCAGCTAAAAAGAACTCAAATTTCACTACACCTCTACCCCGATATAACGTGACTCAATATAACACGAATTTTATATAACGCGGTAAAGCAGCGCTCCGGGGGAGTGGGGCTGTGCAGTCCAGTGGATCAAAGCAAGTTCGATATAACGCAGTTTGACCTATAACGCGGTAAGATATTTTGGCTCCCAAGGACAGCGTTATATCGGGATAGAGGTGTATATAAACTGGGGTCCAAAAGGAAGTTATTTGGGAATCAACTCCAGTACACAGCCCCAAAGATCAGAGCTGCCAGACCTCACCACTCGGCCAACGACACCGTGCAGAAACTGGAGTCCCCCAGATGGACCTGATCCTGACTGGACATCAAGAAAAGTTCATCTGTCTTATTGAGAGTGGCGAGCACTGTATGTGTAGCATGTGCATTCTGGTTTTGGTGATTGTTAATAAATAGAGGTGATGTAGTATATTACTGTGTAAGGCTCTTTCACTGGTAAAAGGTCCTGCAGAAGTAGTATACACCCGGAGCCCTACGTACTGGGAAAGGGTAGGTGCTTTTTGCCTGGAGCCCTACGAATGGGGAAAAGGTGGGGTGCCCTAATGTGTGCAGGCATAATTCATTTTGCTAGGTGTAAAATTACCTAGCTGGGGCCAGGAAGAAGTGTCCCTCCAGGATGTCATATTGCATAATTAAGTGTGTGATGACAATTTTAAGTCTTCCTCTGAAGACTTGGTGCTGCTAGCGGTGGGAGACAGATGAGATGGACCAGTGCGGCGGTTTCCATGTCTTCAATGGCTTTCACAATGTTTTAAAATTACTCTTCATGGCACAGAGATGTGATGGTGCAGGAGTTAGCAATCTTTGCCTCACATCTGACTTGAGTCACATGTGAAATGAGTCTGGTTCTCTCACCTCAGATCCTCATGAGCCGGATGCTATGGCACAACTTAGCTCCTGCTTCTCTGCAGCCTCCTCCGCCACTCCCCAAAATGTCTCTGTTCCAACCCCCTAACTACCACCCATGCCTTTTATTTCCCCCAGCTGCCAAAGAGCTGGTAAGGGCAAGGGTGGGGGGACTCATGTCCAGGGACTGAGAGTGAGTGAGGGGTGTGGAGGAGATAGGGCATGGGAGGGATGGACTCTGACTGAGGTGTCTCTGAATGGCGGGGGAGCACATGAAAGGAGGGGGATGCTGGTGCTGCTCAGGGTGTCTCTGAGTGAGGTGGGAAGGGGCACTGGCTCAGCCCAAGGTTCAGAGTTCCCCCTCTGCCTTCGCTCCTCCAAAGCACTGAAGCCAAAAGCTATTCAAACAGAGCACTACAAAAAGGTGATGCTTTAGCCCTTGACATGCAGAGGGGAAGCGTGGGAACTCTTCATGGTGCCCTCAGCTGCAGGGCGAGCCAAAAGTGGGGGTAGTTTGCCCTTTCTCCCTTGACGCCTTGTCATCTCCACACAGAACTTCCAGATACAGCCCCCGGTGTTGCCTCACTCACCTGATGCAGTTGTCAGGGTCCGTCTCGCAGTCAGTGTTGCAGCGAAATCTCTCCCACGCCAGCCAGCCCATCGGAGGCGCCTGCATGAGCCCATTCTCCAGAGCCAGGGCACGGGCCACTAGGGCCAGGCCAGACACAAAGGCTGCCAACTTCATTGATCTGGAGAGAGGGATAAATGCTGACAAGAGAGAGACAAAAACCTTTCAGTGGAAAGAGCCCTCTCCTGCCTCAGAAATCAATGGGGTCCACTCGGGGGATCCTCCCTCTGCAGTGGGTCATCCAGCAGGTCACAGGGCTCCACCCACCCATCCACCACACACAGACTGTCCATGGGGAGGAATATGAGGAGATATGGCATGTCCAACCCATTCCCCCAACCCAGCTTTATGCAAATCATGGCCCTTTGTTATCAGCTTCAGGCCACCCCAGCTGACCTATTTATGTAGGGTTCTACAGTGGCTCTAGTTGTTAATCACCCCTCTCGGCCTTTGTTTAGCTCGGAGGGGAGGTTGTATCATCTACTCATTACTGCGTTAGGGTTCCTTCCATT
Source organism: Trachemys scripta elegans (assembly GCF_013100865.1). Lineage (NCBI taxonomy): Eukaryota > Metazoa > Chordata > Testudines > Emydidae > Trachemys > Trachemys scripta. The sequence goes on along the minus strand of NC_048298.1, from coordinate 88,358,244 downwards.
GCCCCACTTCCTCTTCCCTCTAGTCCAGCTGCCTGAGCGTGTTGTCATTGTTTCTCCACAAACCCCATCTCCAGTATAGCAATCCGTGAGTAACCCAGAGCCCAGACTGTAATTATGCATGTTACTACACCACCTGCACCCCAGCATTCCACCCATATGGCCTCCTAATATTCTACCTGTACGCCACTATGCCATCACATACCGTCCTGCACCCCCAAAGCTCCAGAGGAAGATACTTGCATCCTGGCCCACACATCCTTCAAAGCACCATGGTGTCAGGTCCTCCTCTCAATTACTCATTCTGGTTTGCACAGCAATCCTCCTGCATTCACTCCCTTACGCCCCATGCATGCCAGTCTGCCATAGCAAAATGGCTTAGTCCAATGCCCCATCTGTCCCCCCCCCAAGCACCTCAGTGGTGACAGTTGCACCCCAAAGCACCACTGTATCCCTACCCAGTGTACTCCAGTGCCATCATCTACTAGCAATGGCCCAGCGCACTCAGACGTCCCGAACGTACACTCGCTGCCAGCCCCGTAGTTCAGCGACACACCCTCCCAATATCCTCTCTGAGCTGGACCATTGGCTTTGGCTGCGGCGAACTCTCTGTTTCTGCTGTCCTGAGGAGGATGCAGTGTTCTCTGGCTCATAGCTGTAAGGCCTTTCTGCTCCTGGGCCACAAGTGTGATGGGAACAAACAGGTGATCAAAATCTCAACGACAGGGTAGTGCAGACATGGGGCGGGGGAGGGAGTGTGTCTACACAGCACACTAACCCCAGGCTCTGACAAAAGTTTGAGCCCAAGCCCCACTTCTGTCCACACACAAGCCAGTCTGACTCGAGTGGCAAGCACTCAGCACCTGGGTCCTAGGGCCCTGCTAGAAGGATGGATCAGAGCCAGGTCCTGCTGCGACTCAGGTCCAAGCCCTGTCATTTTGCAGTGTGGACGCAGCTCAAGCTGCATACCCGAGTCCGTAGTGCAGTATGGACACGTTAGCATGGCTGTGAGCCCCGGGTCCAGCAATTGTAAGCCCAGGTTTCTAATGCAGCGTGGGCTCAAGCATAGCGCTCAAAACAGAGTCCACAAGCCCAGGGTTTACAATGCAGTGCACATGTAACTAGGGGGGTCCTCTGTGGTGACTTCAGGCAGCACAGGCTGTGTGGTTGGCTACTCAGGTTGTTACAGAGCCAGAGACAACTACAGAGCCAGTGTGTGTCCAGCAGCCTCAGTAAAGAAGCCTGCTTTGTGCTCATTCCAATGAGCTCTGTCCTGGGAGATACTCCAGACAGGAGCAGAGAGGATCTGGATGCGTGGGGTGCATTCAACTACACCCATTTACTTGGCAGCCCCAGTCCTTCCTGGTTTGGCTTGTCTTTTTCTAGTCTTTGATTCTCACTTCTGCCTTAGGAGACCTTCAATAATAGGTTGAGCGGAAGAAATGTATTTGCTTTGGCTTGCACTGTGTTTAAAGTCAGATCCTGCTGCTTATCTGCACAACATCTCCAAACTGTGTCCTTCCCTCTCCATTCCCACTGCCAAGGTATTAGTCCTGCTCTAGTAATCTCTGTTTTGGCCGTAGCACCTTCCTCCTCTTTAGCCACCCGGCTTCCTCCCTCTGGCCCATTTAACACTTTGCTGCCAGGATAGTCTTCCTTCCCTTCTGCTGGCCCCAAGTCCCTCCCCTCTTCTTGAATCTGCACTGATTTCTCCTCATGTTCACCATACAGCTCAAAGGTCTCCTTGCTCCCCAACCTCCCCAGAATCTGACTCCACTTCTGCTCTCATTTCTTGTTCCTACGCACTCTGCCCTGCACTACGCTCTAGCCACTTTTCCCTCCTGATTGTTCCCTTTGGGGGGTGCTGGCACTCAGGGCTGAACAGAGGGTTTTGGGAGGCGTGGGGCAAAATCTGAAACTGAGGCCCTCCCTTTAAAAAAAAAAAAAGACTATCACTGAAGGGCAGTCCAGGGGGTAGAGGTGGGTTGGAGGGGAGTCCACACCGCACTCACCCCACAGCAGTGGTTCAGCTCCTGTCCCATGGGGTTAGGCCCAGCTCCGCTCTGGGCGTTGTGACCTGGCACATGGGATCACCGGGCCACTCAGGTTTGGCTCTCATTTTGGAGGGGCCACCAGGCCAAATTCCATGAGTGGCACTGCGACCCCCGGGCCAGGTCTCAATGCCATTCAGCTCTCAAACAGGTGCTCAGGGTAAACTGCCCCTCTCTGGAGCACTAGTACAGACAGGCTGCCAGCCTTCTAACCCTGTTCTGAGCACATCTACACAACACAGTGCTTCTCTCACGGAAAGAGGTTCTAAAGGGCTTGCATCAGGCGTTTAAATGTGGTTGTGGTTAGAAAAAGTGCAATGTTGTCAACTTGCGCAATTTCATTGCGACTCTTGGAATAGTTGGTGCTTTCCTTCAAGCCCCAGCTCCTGGAGTCATGTGATTATGTGGGAGATGCTCAGCATTTAAAAAACAAACAAACAAAAAAACCCAACCAAGCTACAGTTTCTCTCCACAACCATGAAGGTTAAAAGCTTGAGACCATGACCCCTTAAATGCTATATCCCACAAAGACAGAACGAACCCCAAAGGTATTACTTTAAAAAAAAACTGATTTCAGCCAATTGCATGATTTTGGGGGACTATCTCATGATTTTGAATGCTTGGGATTGACAATGTTGAACATACATGATTGTGTAAAAATGGTACTGTCTTCCTCATCTGCTCCCTGTGGATCTTCTACCTGTCTGTTTAAGTTAACGACAAAGACAAATTGCGGGTGCTATTTGCCCGGAGTCAGAAGTGAGGATACAACGTAAAGCCTCACTAGGGGAGGGAACGGCTGGAGTGAGGAAGGGGCCCGGCTGAGTGTTCAACTCAGCCTACATAAGGAACGAGGTGTGTGACTGACTGGTCTGTTCTATGTGCAGGCAGCAGCTTGCAGAGGGCACCAGAGCTTCCTCTGCCTGCAGTACCAAACGGGCATTCTGTGGGCCTGATTTCAGTGGAAATGAGACTTTTCTGGTTTTCACCCAGCTCACTAGGGTTCTATCCATCGATACCTAGAACATTCCCCGAAATTTTGGAATTGGTCTGGTGCAGTTCTCAAAAGTGACAGAGAAATGCCGTTGAGTGGAGTGTAGGGCCTTGTGTTGCTTGCCCAACCAGAAAGAGAAACTTGGTCTAAATAGTACAGAAAGGAGAAGCTGTGGTCGAGGTCTGGGCAGCTGCCTCTAGGCTTCCCCTTTCTGTTGAACAAGGTATAAATCTAGTCTGGAGATAAGGAATCAAATCTTGAAGTGGTCACAAGTTCACAGAGAGATACACACAGACAGCAGGGAGATTACAGCTGTACAGACTGTTTGTTTTTTTGTAACTTTAGCTGCAGACACCAGGGCAACAGCCACATTATAAATACCTAGATAGATAAGATAGAATCAAGCATGGCAGGTCTCATTACTCCCTGAGGAGATGGGTCCATATGATGAAAACCTCATTCACTTCAACTCCAGTCAGCACTGGTGAGGCCTCAGCTGGAGTACCGTGTCCAGCTCTGGGGAAGATGTGGACAAACCGAAGCGAGTCCAGAGGAAAGCAACAAAAATGATAAAGGGTTTAGAAAATCTGACCTTATGAGGAAAGGTTACAAAAACTGGGCATGTTTAGTCTTAAGAAAAGAAGACTGAGCAGGCACCTGATAACAGTCTTCAAATAAGTTAAGGGCTGGTAGAAAGAGGACGGTGATCAAATGTTCTCCCCGTCCACTGAAGGGAGGACAAGAAGTAACAGGATTAATCTGCATCAAGAGAGATTGAGATTAAGATATTAGGAAAAACTTTTTAACTGTAAGGATAGTTAAACTCTGCAGTAGGCTTCCAAGGGAGGTTGTGGAAGTTTTTAAGAACAGGTTGGACAGACACCAGTCATCAGGGATGGTCTAGGTGTACTTGGTCTTGCCTCAGTGCAGGGAGCTGGACTAGAAGACCTCTCCAGCCCTACATTTCTATGATTCCATTACAGTTTCTGCACAGGAGGGTCCACATGGACTAAAATAGCAGGGAGAAGGGATGCTCCTTGTCAGGACCAAGTTGTACTGCCAGAGCTGTGTAGAGAAATCTAGGGCAAAAACAACAAGCAGTGGCGGTGCAACGTAGGTCAGGAGTCAGGTGCAGCTGCAATCTGTGTGCAGTAAATTGGCATTAATGAAGGGTGAACAGTAGCTAATCTGAATCCAGTCATATAAAGCAATGAGTTTCCTTTGGGAAAAAATTGGGCCCTTGTATATGGGCCAGATTGTAACCATATCACCAAACTGACTGGGCTGGTCCCAGCAGAGAAATACCTACCTTTTGACCTGCCACAATCAGAGCACCCACCTGCAGCTTACCCCCCACTGGGCAAGTATGTTCAGGTTCTCAAGGTCACAAACTCCTCCCAAAACATGAAGGAGAAAATGATTTATACCATACTGAGATGTTGGGCTTATGCTGAACGCTAAAGAAAAGTGGTGCGTAGGCAGCTGCATTTGTCCAGACAATAAAAAATAAAGAGAAGCAGAACTCCTCTGTGGTCTGGAGCACAGGACTGGCTGGAGACACGTCCCTAACTTCTGCCACTGATATGCTGTGTGATCTTGGGCAAGTCTGTCTGGCCCAGATCCTCTGGCATCACTTTCCCCCCCAATCTCTAAACTGGGACAATAACCTCTCCCAGGGGGTTGTGACGCTTACTGCGTTAACGTTTCTCTAGTGCTTTGAGACCTTCAAAGGGAAGGTCCTACAGAAGCGCAAAGTGTTATTTTTTATTGATAAAGGAGACGTGTTAAAGAAAGGACTGGGACATGGCCTGCTCTAAAAGCTTAGGATCACCTTCTCGCTTTGATCTGTGCACAAAACTCCAATGGATATCAGACGATGATCATGGAGATGCTGAATGTGCCCCCTAAATTCTTTAATACAACTGACTGTTCATAACACACTGCTTCTTCCTAGGGGCCCCAGTCCAACACCAGGGAAATCAACAGGAGTCTTTCCCTTGACTTTAACGGGCATTGGATTTTGCAATCTCCCCTAAGATAAAATTGAGAAAGATCCCCAGAGATCTGAGAAGTTTGAGGCCCCCACCTTGGGGAAACAGTAGTAATCTAAACATACTTACAATGAGGGGATAAGCAGCTCAGAGACCTGGGGAACGGGGACATGGAATCTTTAACTTTTAGTTTATTTGTCCCAAACTAGCCCCAGGTCAGTAGCGATTGCAAGTTGTTACCATCTGATGGCTTTCCGTGAACTGCATGGAGCACTGAAGGGTCTCAGGCCAGCTCCTACCGGGACAGATTGCTCACGTTGCAAAAAATCACCTACACAGCTTGCAGCCTCAGCAGAGGTCAAGAATTAACCAGGTCTAGAGTCGAGTGAACTATTCCTTATGAACAACATAGCTAATGAATTTGATCCTGGTTTCAGGAATTAGCCATGATTTTGACTCATCTTTGTTATTCATAATTGTGCAATGAACATATGCTAGCTTATGGGGTGACTGTGAATTATTAGTTTCAGTTATTCATTATTCAGGGTGTTTTACTGGTTCCCCAAGTCACATGGGACTGTTTGTGCTCCTCAACTCAAAAGACCAAAACTTTAATAACAAAATTCCTGTTCCACCCCAGACTTCCTGTGTGACCTTGGGCAAGTCACTTGGTCTCTCTGTGCATCCATTCCCTATCCATACAATGGGGATACTAGCACTTCCCTACCTCACGTACATTAAAGATGGTGAGAGACTCAGATACTACGGTGACAGGGGCCATATAAAGAGGGTGAACACTCCTGACACCAACTGTGATCCCCCTTGTCTGCATCTGAATTCGGGTGTTCACATCAGGAGCAGCCACTCCCCAACGTTGTGCAAACAAAAACCGACTCCAAAAACGTTAAACAAAGAGCCAGGCAGGGGACAGGCTGAGAGGAAAAAAGCAATCCAGGGCTGGGACAAATGTTTGTGAATCGTTTTGCCTCCAATCACTCAGTGCTAGATCATGAAAAATAGGTTTTTTTTTTTCATCTTTAGGACTAGCCCTGCCTTGAAGTACATTAATGCAGGAAGCTGGTTCAATATGCACTGTACCTACTCTGCAGCTAAGCAGAGCACTCTGGTCTCCTGTGCTAGTCAACTGGCACTCTTCACCAAGGAAGCAAAAGAAAATCTGAATGGCGGGATGGTATTATTGCACCTTATCAACTGAAAAAGAGCAGTCCCTGGATAGGAAGTGACCATAAACCAACTCTGGTCTCAGACAGGGTGGTAGGGTGACCAGATGCCCCGATTTTATAGGGACACTCCCGATTTTTGGGTCTTTTTCTTATATAGGCTCCTATTACCCCCCACCCGCTGCCCCAACTTTTCACACTTGCTGTCTGGTCACCCTACAGGGTGGAACACTGCACGGTCCATGCTAATGGAGTAGTCTGCATCTAGGAACCCAATTCAAACTCATCAACCACTGGAAACTAAGCGCCTGGAAAGAAGCACATGGCTGAGCTCTGGGTAGGCGGAGATGGAAAGACGTAGCTGCCGAACTAGCAACCCGAAGTCTGCAGCACCTCATCCTGCAGGATCCCAGGGCACTTTTAAGATTGTACAGCTAGAGCCCCCCCGCCCACCCCGCTGCCAAGCAGCCGCCTTTGGAGCGAAGGAACAAGCAGCATCAGCCCTCCCCGCGGCTGGCAGGATCTGTCCGGTTCTTGTGCCTCCTCCACTCCGTGGAGGCCCTTGTAGCCGGCAGCGCGGCAGCCCCGTGTGCCCGCAGCCCCGTGTGCCTGCCCGGGCCCCCTGCCGGCTCACTTACCTGGGAGGAGAGGGATGGTCCAGGCGCCGGTAGCTGCTGCAACTGAACAGCTCTTACCAACTTAGCCAGGGGAGGGCGGGCAATCACGTGATTCCCCAGCCACTGATCTCCTGACTAACCGGTTTGGTGACTTCGGAAAGTCGGGACGTTCAGAGCGTCAGCTGACCGGAGCCCTGCCGGACTCCCGAGCTGTTGTGTCCCTCGGGAGCCGCCGCGGCCGCTCCCGGTGTGGGAGGGGAGCAAAGACGCCCACTTCCCGACTCCCGATAGGAGGAGTCGGAGGCAGAAGAACAACGCCCTCCTCTTCCCGATTCCGCATTGTGGGGCCTCAGGCTGTACGATCATCATAATCCTGAGAGAGCAGCCTGGCTGGCTGGGGCGGGTGACAGGACGGCAAATGTGAAAAATCAGAACGGGGGTAGGAGGTAATAGGATCCTATATAAGAAAAAGACCGAAAAACCGGGACATCTGGTCACATTAGGAGGTGTGCGATTGCTGAGCCTGTGATCAATACCAGGTCAGCCTGGGCGCACACAGTATTTACCTCTCTAGATATGATTGTGGTTCCTAAAGGCACTATTATTATAGTTGTAATATGGTAGAACTTAGAGGGGTTCCACTGCATTAGGCCCTATACTCACCCTGTGTCTACACACGCACAATCGTCCAGTGGTTACAGTACTAGCTTAGGACCTGAGAGACCCCACGTTCAATTCTTTCCTCTGCTAGACTTCCTGTATGACCTTGGACAAGGCCCAGATCCTCAAAAACATTTTTGTAAAAACAATGGCAGATAAATGCCTAAATACCTTTGAAGATCTGGGCGTTAGGCCTTGTCTACACTGCCACTTACAGCGCTAAAACTTTCTTCACTCAGGGGTGTGAAAAAATACACCCCTCAGCGATGCAAGTTTCAGCGCTGTAAAGTGGCAGCGTAGATAGCGCTACAGCACTGGGAGCTAGTCCCCTCGCCGAGGTGGTTTTATTACAGCGCTGGGAGAGCTCTGCCGCAGCTGTGTAGACAACCCTCTGTGCCTCCAGGGGTGCTGGAACAATTTTTATACTGGGGGCACAGAGCCATTGAACCAAACTGTAAACCCTGTATATGATGGAAACCGCTTCAAGCCAGCGGGTGTGGCAGCACCCCTAGTTCCAGCACCTATGTGTGCCTCTGTTCACCACCTGTAAAATGGCTCTTCCCTACCTCCCGGGAATGTTGTGAAGATAGATACTGTCTGGGGTGAGTTGCAACCACACATGCCAACCTCAGAGCAGACTGCAAAGAAGCAGGGCAGAGACCCCAAACTGGTGGTATATGCCCAAGAGGACTATCTTGTCACTCAAGCAAGCTGGACTTGGTGATAGTTGGTTGCTATCCACCAAAGATCACAAAATATTTCAGGTTTTTCCCAGTCTCAAGAGACCAGTCACTTACACTGGGTCAATTTGTACCTTAGATCTCACACCAAAGATGCTTGTGGCCAATCCTATAATAAACTATCTAAGGATTTATTAACAAATAAAAGAAATGAGAGTTATTACAAGTTTAAAGCAGGCAGACATGTATACACAAATGAGTTATAGTCTATGGTTCCAAAAGGTGATAGAGTTATAGTATCAGAGGGGTAGCCGTGTTAGTCTGAATCTGTAAAAAGCAACAGAGGGTCCTGTGGCACCTTTGAGACTAACAGAAGTACTGGGAGCATAAGCTTTCGTGGGTAAGAACCTCACTTCTTCAGATGCAAGTAATGGAAATCTCCAGAGGCAGGTATATATCAGTGTGGAGATAACGAGGTTAGTTCAATCAGGGAGGGTGAGGTGCTCTGCTAGCAGTTGAGGTGTGAACACCAAGGGAGGAGAAACTGTTTCTGTAGTTGGATAGCCATTCACAGTCTTTGTTTAATCCTGATCTGATGGTGTCAAATTTGCAGATGAACTGAAGCTCAGCAGTTTCTCTTTGGAGTCTGGTCCTGAAGTTTTTTTGCTGTAAGATGGCTACCTTTACATCTGCTATTGTGTGGCCAGGGAGGTTGAAGTGTTCTCCTACAGGTTTTTGTATATTGCCATTCCTGATATCTGACTTGTGTCCATTTATCCTCTTGCGTAGTGACTGTCCAGTTTGGCCAATGTACATAGCAGAGGGGCATTGCTGGCATATGATGGCATATATAACATTGGTGGACGTGCAGGTGAATGAGCTGGTGATGTTGTAGCTGATCTGGTTAGGTCCAGTGATGGTGTTGCTGGTGTAGATATGTGGGCAGAGTTGGCATCGAGGTTTGTTGCATGGGTTGGTTCCTGAGTTAGAGTTGTTATGGTGCGGTGCGTGGTTGCTGGTGAGAATATGCTTAAGGTTGGCAAGTTGTCTGTGGGCGAGGACTGGCCTGCCTCCCAAGGTCTGTGAAAGTGAGGGATCATTGTCCAGGATGGGTTGTAGATCACTGATGATGCGTTGGAGAGGTTTAAGCTGAGGACTGTAGGTGATGGCCAGTGGAGTTCTGTTGTTTTCTCTTCTGGGCCTGTCTTGTAGCAGGAGGCTTCTGGGTACACGTCTGGCTCTGTTGATTTGTTTCTTTATTTCCTTGTGTGGGTATCGTAGTTTTGAGAATGCTTGGTGAAGATCTTGTAGGTGTTGGTCTCTGTCTGAGGGGTTGGAGCAGATGCGATTGTACCTCAGTGCTTGGCTGTAGACGATGGATCGTGTGGTGTGACCGGGGTGGAAGCTGGAGGCATGAAGGTAGGCGTAGCGGTCGGTGGGTTTTCGGTATAGGGTGGTGTTAATGTGGCCATCGCTTATTTGTACGGTGGTGTCCAGGAAGTGGACCTCCCGTGTAGATTGGTCCAGGCTGAGGTTGATGGTGGGGTGGAGGCTGTTGAAAGCATGGTGGAATTCTTCCAGGGTCTCCTTCCCATGGGTCCAGATGATGAAGATGTCATCAATATAGCGTAGGTAGAGAAGGGGCATGAGTGGACGAGAGCTGAGGAAGCGTTGTTCCAGGTCAGCCATAAAAATGTTGGCATATTGTGGGGCCATGCGGGTGCCCATAGCGGTGCCACTGGTCTGGAGGTATATATTGTCACCAAATTTGAAATAATTGTACGTGAGGATAAAGTCACAGAGCTCAGCAATAAGTTTTGCTGTGTCATCATCAGGGAGTTATAGTAGTCTGTCAGCTGTGAATGTCTTTTACGGCTAACCCAGGTTGACCTGGGGATCTCTGCTTCTGTTTTGTAACTTTGGCACTGTGAGAGTCCAAACAGCATAAGAGATGAGAAATTTTCTTGTCAGCTATTTTTACTTCCTTCTTCCAGGTTTCAAGCTGATGGGACAAGTCCTTTTGCATCTATCCTCTTCATAGGTTCAAGGGGGCAATTAACAAAGTCTTTGTATTGTGATGTCACACGATGGCCTATTTAGTTTTGACAGGCCTTCTTGATGGGCAGGAGATGATCCCTCCTGACTGGATTCATAGGCCTTGGCTACACTTGCAGATGTACAGCGCTGTGAGTTAAACCTGACTTCATGCAGCTGAGTAGGGAAAGCGCTGCAGTCTGTCCACACTGACAGCTGCCCAGCGCACTGTCGTGGCCACATTTGCGGCAATTGCAGTGCTATTGGGAGCAGTGCATTATGGGCAGCTATCCCACAGAGCATCTTTTCCCATTCTGGTGCCATGGGTTGTGGAAAGGGGGCGTAGGTGCGGGGCATTCTGGGTGCTGTCCCAATGCCTCGTGATGCATCACTTTGCATCCCAGAAATCCCTTTGTTTCTGTCCACCTTTGGCGCCATCTTTCAACGGTTTCTGTGTAGTGCGATCTGTCTGCAGGAAATGGAGTCCGAACTGCTGAGGCGTATGCTGACGAGTCTCGCCAGCACATCACGTTTGGATGTCGAACTATTCCTTAAGTTCCAAAGTGACAGTGAGAGTGAGGGTGAGGAGTCCGACGATGCTATCGAGCCGTGTAACGCGTACGACATGAAATGGCTTGTGGCATTCACGGACATGCTCAGCACTGTGGAACGCCGCTTTTGGGCTCAGGAAACAAGCACTGACTGGTGGGATCACATCGTCTTGGAAGTCTGGGATGACGAGCAGTGGCTGCAGAACTTTCGGATGAGAAAAGCCACTTCCATGGGACTGTGTGAGGAGCTTGCCCCCACCCTGCGGTGCAAGGACACAAGATTGAGAGCTGCCTTGCCAGTGGAGAAGCGGGTGGCTATTGCAATCTGGAAGCGGGCAACTCCAGACAGCTACCGGTCGGTCGCAAACCAGTTTGGAGTGGGAAAGTCGACCGTTGGAATCGTGTTGATGCAAGTTTGCAAGGCCATTAATCGCATCCTACTCAGAAGAACCGTGACTCTGGGTAACGTGCAGGAAACAGTGGATGGCTTTGCACAAATGGGGTTCCCTAACTGTGGAGGGGCGATAGATGGGACGCACATTCCTATTCTGGCATCACCCCACCTAGGATCCGAGTAGGTTAATCGGAAGGGGTATTTCTCTATGGTTCTCCAGGCGCTTGTGGATCACCGTGGGCGTTTCACTGACATTAACACAGGCTGGCCTGGAAAGGTGCATGACGCACGCATCTTTTGGAACACTTGGCTGGTCAGGAAGATGCAGGCCTGGACTTTTTCCCCAGAGCGGAAGATCACGGTAGGGGAAGTTGAAATGGCCATTGTGATCCTTGGAGATCCTGCTTACCCATTAATGCTGTGGCTCATGAAACCCTACACAGGGAGCCTTGACAGCAGCAAGGAACGGTTCAACTACAGGCTGAGCCGGTGCCAAATGACTGTGGAGTGTGCCTTTGGCCGTTTAAAGGGCTGCTGGTGATCTCTGTATGGGAAGCTGGACTTGGCCGAAAACAGCATCCCTGCGGTTATATCCGCGTGCTGTGCCCTCCATAATATTTGTGAAGGGAAGGGTGAAAGCTTCACTCAGGCATGGACCTCCGAGGTTCAACACCTGGAGGCTGAATTTACACAGTCAGAGAGCAGGGCTATTACAGGGGCCCAGCGCGGGGCTGCAAGGATTAGGGATGCCTTGAGGGAGCAATTTGAGGCTGAAAACCAGCAGTGATATCTGGTGCCCTGCATGGGAGTGAAGTGCAGTAGTTCCAATCTTTAGGAATCAGTGTCTGCTAAGCAGACAAGCAGACTTGCAGTGCCTGTTTATTTCCTGGGCTAAGGAGTCTTGTACTTTATGCAATAATAAAGAATGTTTTCAAAGCCAAAAAATCCATTTATTGAAAAGAAAAAAAAAGATTTATTGAAAAGAAACAAGGGGGTGGAGTGGAGAACAGTACAATCACAGATTCGCGTATGTCCTGTCTGGTGTGCTGTGCAGTGAGTGCTGCACTTCAGGATAGCTATACTGCATGGTGATGGGGGTTGAGTGCAGAGGGTAAGGATCGTGGTTTTCAGGGCTGGTTGGTGAAGATACTGGTGTTGGAGGCAGCGGGTGGCGTGAAGAACACGGAAGTTGGGGAAAGTGGGTTGGAGGTGACAGTGGGGCACAACGGAAAGAGTTTTGGGACACGGGCTGTGGGGGGGGGCGTTTGCGTTTGCGGTTCTGCTTCTCTTTCTGCATGGCTACCAGCTCCTGGATAGCGTCTGCTTGGTGCTCCAGGATGCTTATGAGCCTATCAGTGCTTTGAGGCTGGTGCGCTGCGTTTTCCTGGCGGATCCTGCTTTCTCTCTCCCTCCAGTTCTGTGCTTTCTCATTCTCTTTAATAGATTGCCACATCACTTCTTGCAGCATGTCTTCTTTGCTTTTTCGTGGTCTCTTCCTGAGTCTTTGCAGTCTCTGAGCAGGCGATAAGAAGGACGGCTGAGGTCTCAAGGTTGATGCAGCTGTATAGGCAAAATGCAACATTTAACAGAGGCAGCATTGTTTATACCAGACAGAGTAATGATTCCCCCCGCACTTAAGGAGTAGAAAACACACAGGGTCTACACAATAGCATAATTTTCCCATCCGAAACAGAGCACACATATCCCACGGGAGCCGCAAAATGGTGAGTAAGGGGGACTGATTGTTTCAGGGCTGCACTGTCCTCTGGGTTTCTGTGCCTTGGGGAGAGCCAACAGCTTCAGGGGGCACCTACACTGAACACTGTCCCAACATTTTCCACAGGAGTTTGTCCTGGGCGCTATCTCGCTGCTGAGGGTGACCTGGGAAGCAAGGGAGGGTCTTCTACTGCAATGCGGCTTCCACCCTGGCCCATATGCAGCTTGCCTGTGTGCAGCAATGGTCCTCCCGCCCCTCGCTGCACAATGGCGCGGACATGTTAGCCTGGCTGGGATAAGGACCATGTTGGCTCTCCCGATAAACCTGCACAAGCGCATTGCACACATTCTGGATGAGACATTCGAGGAGATTACCAAGGCCAATTACCGCGATGTGATAAACCATATCAGTCCCCTGACTGCCCCTAGAGCCCCTGCCCCTGACTGGCCCCCGCCGCCCCATCCAACCCCTCTTCTCATTCTGACTGCTCCCCCGGAATCCCTATCCCATCCAACCACCCCTTCTCCCTGACTGCCCCCAGAACCCCTGCCCCTGACTGCCCCCCACCGCCCCATCCAACCCCTCTTCTCATTCCTGACTGCTCCCCCGGGACCCCTGCCCCATCCAACCACCCCTTCTCCCTGACTGCCCCCAGAACCCCTGCCCCTGACTGCCCCTCACCGCCCCATCCACCCCCCCTCTCCTTCCTGACTGCCCCCCCCAGGACCCCGTGCCCCCATTCAAACCTCCTATTGCCCCCTCTGACCGCCCCAACCCCTATCCACACCCCCGCCCCCACCCCGAACTCCCCTGCCCTCTATCCAACCCCCCTCCCCGCTCCCTGCCCCTTTACTGCACTGCCTGGAGCACCGGTGGCTGGTGGCTCTACAACCGTGCCACCCAGAGCATCAGGACAGGCACCATGCCACCGCGCAGCACAGAGCACCGGGTCAGGGCACAGCTCTGCAGCTGTGCTGCCGGCAAGAGCTCGCAGCCCCGCAGCCCAGAGCATTGCATGGCGGCGCAGTGAGCTGAGGCTGTGGGGGAGGGGGAACAGCAGGGGAGGGCCTGGGGGCTAGCCTTCCGGGCCAGGAGCTCAGGGGCCAGGCAGGAAGGTCCCCTGGGCCGGATGTGGCCCGCGGGCCATAGTTTGCCCACCTCTGCATTAAAGACTGTGAGATGCTCAGATATCACAATAATGGCAGCCTAATAAGTACCTCAGATAGATATAATAGTGACAGCCACAGCCCCAAAGATCTTACAGTCAAAGTGTAAGTCTATAGGCAATACGTGGATAAAACAAAGGGGGAGCAGAAAGAAATGATGGGACTACATTGGTCCTCATGAAAGACAGTGGTCACAGGAGCCAGCTGTCTGCCTACTGTTACAGGTGCTTGTTAAGGGATGCAGGCTGCTAAGTGCAGGGAACTGAAATATGTTGTACAATCCCCATTTCCCAGCTCTTTCCTGTGTGCCAAGAAATATTAAAGAATTCCACATTTATTTCAGGCTTTGCCTCATCATCCATTGGCACAATACAACGATGTCAGTCTGTGGAACTTGATGGCAGTTATCACAACCATATCTAAGAACCAAACCACAATTAATGTTTGCATGTAAAACAAGTTAGCAAGATGAAGAAACAAACGCTGTCATGTAATGATGGTGTTCCACAGAAGAAATACGACGAGGTGGCACCTCCCAGTGTAGACAAACGGGATGGTTGGCTACCCAGGCAAAGTTTGTTTGTTGGCAGTCTCAGCAGAGAAGCTAAGGATCTAGAGCTATAAGACTTAACCCCCACCGAAAGCTGTCACCTCCTTTTTATGACGAATGGACAGACTGGCAGGGGATAGCTGTGAGATGCATGCACAGCCAGTGTCTTTATCATCCTTCTGCAGATAAACAGAGGACTGCAGTCTCCAGCTCTGTCAGGCAAGCACATTTCATCAGCTGTAGAATTATTTTGAAAAAACAAACAAACCCTCAACCTCCCCCCCCCAGATATTTTTAATTAAGGTCTCTGTGCAGTTTAAAAAAAACCAACAGTTTTTTCTCCGTGCCTCAGGTTCACCCCCTGTAAAATGGAAACAACCATACTCACTTTCCCGACTCACAAGAGGGGTGTGAGGATTAATTCCCTGATGTTTGTAAACTGCTTTGAGATCCTAATATGGAAGGATCTAGAGAAGTGCAAAATATCATTATTTATTAATAAATTACCCAGATACTGCAGAGATGATGGGAGCCACAGCAGTACCTGAGCCAATAAAATGATGTGCACATTACATAATTTAATTCAAAAATGGCAGAAACAGACACTGAGTCTCACGTAACAATGTGCTGTGCTTGTGGTATATCTGCTGTGACTGGGTTCTGATTGTTTTGGTGACGGGGAGAGGGGACTCAAGTCCCGTGCAGGGAACCAGGAACCCCAATCTGTAGACTTGTACAGTTAGGGTTCTTGGGTTACATGACAGAGACATGAACGGTGTGGTAACTGGGGTGACCGCCTGTCTTGAAATTCACTGGGTCTGATTTTCAGGGGTCTGTCTCACATCCTGTGAGTCTCCATCTTGTAGGACAATTAAACATGGTTAGGGAACCTTCTCTCTCCATGGCCTCACAACTATTAACAAGTGTGAACCACAAATTGTACAGAGAAGATGGTTAAGGAGTGACTTGATTACAGTCTATAAGTACCTACATTAGGAACAAATATTTGGTAATGGGCTCAGTCTAGCAGAGAAAGGTATAACATGACGCAATGGCTGGAAGTTGAAGCTAGACAAATTCAAACTGGAAATGAGGTACAAGTTTTTAACAATGAGGGTAATTGACCAGTGGAACAATTAACCAAGGGTTGTGGTGGATTCTCCTTTAGTGGCAATTTTAAAATCAAGATTGGATGTTTTTCTAAAACAATATGCTTTAGGAATTATTTCAGGGAAGTTGTATGGCCTGTGTTATATAAGATCATCAGACTAGCAGATGATCACAATGGTCCCTTCTGGCCTTGGAATCCATAAATAAGTTTCTAAAAGTTCAGATGCTTAATTAGCCTGGAACTCTCACAAGATCAGACCCCTCTGGAGATTTCTGGCACTTCTCTAGTTTCATCCATACCAGAAATACCGTGATAGCTGTTCATGGGAACATCCAGTGCTTCTGCTTCCAAAAGCAGGATGCTCAAGAGGTAAACACTTTTTTTTTTTTTTTTTTTTTTACAGTTAAGAGTTTATTTTGGTTTGGATGATGAGCAATGCCTCTCTGGTGAGTTTTTACTTGGCCTAAGAGATGGGGTGAACCAGTTTGTCACAACACAGAAGTTAGACCATTGCTTTGCAGACTGCAATTCTGCCCTCTTCCATCTCAGCAGTAGGCATCAGGAGGGCAAAGGTAGTGTTAAGCCTTGTTCTGGTGAAAGGTAGAGCAGTTCTGGGGGCCCTTATGGGTAAGGCTAAGATTTTGTCATGGATATTTTTAGTAAAAGTCACGGGCAATAAAGAAAAATTCACAGAAGTCTGTGACCTGTCCGTGACTTTTACTAAAAATATCCATAACAAAATGGGGAACTCAGCTGCAGGGTCCCCACATTGCCTGGAGCATCTGGGCAGCTGTAGGGACCCTCTCCAAGCTCTGGGGGTCCCCACCACCTATAGGGGTTTGAGCTCTGGAGTCCCCGCACTGCCCACGGCAGCTTGGAGCTCCAGGGTTCCCCTGCCACCCATTGTGGTTGTGAGCCCCACAGCTCCCAGCCCAGGCTGAAGTCATGGAGGTCGCTGGAATCTGTGGATTCTATGACATCCTTGACCTCAGTGAAAAAATTGTAGCCTTAAGTTATGGGCCATTGCAGCAGCCAAACATAGCTGGAGTGCTGGGCTTTCCCTCCTTGTCACACCCACTATGCTGGCCCTTCATATAGCTCTGTGCCAAGTGGGAAGCCAGCTCCACCCGCTATATGGCCCCTTTATGGCAGTGGAGCAACATAAAAGAGCCACCATGCAGTGGAGAATTGGCCTTGTCTAATATCCTTAAAGACAGCAGGATCAGGCAGCTCAACGGTTAACCAGCAGGGTGTGGGGTTTTATGCCGCCTGGGCACAGCTGTGCGCATTCGAAAGCTAGGAGAGAAAAGCAGGAAGATGCCCTTTAACGCCATTGAAATACACAGGAGTGGAAGGTGGGGAAAGGACAGTTGCTTTGTGACACCATCCCACTGGGTGAATCCACTCTAGGGACTGTCCCACCTATATAGGGACACGTGCAAGTGCCTGTGGAGTCACGGCTAGTAACTTTTCCCCTCTCTGCAGCTGAACTGGGTGCAAGTTTGGCTCATGGATGCAGGACCAAACAATACCACAGCAGGAGCCCGGTGTAAAAGCACAGCCTAACCTAGAGTTAGCGGGGACGGGGAGGCTTGAAGTGCAAAGGAGTCAGATCAGAAGCGATGTAGCGCTTGGGTTCCGCTCTTACGTGTCTCCCAGGACCTGGCGGGGGGGGGGAAGAGGGGGGAACGGACTGCGACCAGCCGCCCCTCTATGTAAACTCAAGCCTAGTGGAAAACCCGGATCCGCTCGGAATCCTGGCGCCCGGCTCCGCCCGGGATTGTGTGAATGGATCCCGCCGAGTCCCAGCTGTTCCACTGGCTGTGCGGCCCTCCGGGTTTTGTACCGCGGCAACACCGAGCAGCTGCCCCAACTTGTAACTTGTAGCGAGCCGAGCCGAGCAGGGCGGCCGGGGCAGGGGGACGGGCTTTGCCGGCGGCGGTGAGTAACACACTGGGGCGGCCCTGGAGCCACTGGCGCTAGGGTAAAGGGACAACAAGCCGGCCAGACCGCCCGAGCAGCTGCGATTCCTCCTCCCAAGCCCGCTGGGCGAGCGCAGAGGCGCTCCAGCAGCCAGGCGCCCCAGGGCCTGAGCGCGCCAGCCTGGGGCTAGTGGTCGGTGTGAAATGCCTCCGTTCGGTTCCCGAAGGACAGGGGTTCCGGGAAAGGGAGCACAGGGCCCCCCTTTGTTAGAAGCAGAGGGACCTCCCCCCCAATAGCTTGGGCTGTTACAGCCCCTCCTGCTTCGATCAGGCTTAGCTACTGGCTGGGGGATTGGCGTCACACCTGGCCCTAGTTGGGGAGCGTATACCTCCCATGCTGGTAGTCTCGGCAAAGAGCTCGAGGGCTGAATGTCCTGGAGTCTCCCAAACCCGAGGCCCCAGTACAGTAGGCTCCCAGGGTGAAATCTCAGGTCCGTTGAAGTCAATGACAAAATTCCTGTTGACTTCAGTGGTGCCACCAGGATTTCATAATATACTATAGGGCATTGGACTTGGTGCTGCGTGACGTTTTGATTAGAAAAGGAGAGTGATGGGATTTAACATGGCACACAAGTGGATTAAAAACTGGCTCATTGATAGGTCCCAAAATGTAACTGTAAATGGGAAATCATCATCAGGTGAGGGTGTTTCTAGTGGGGATCCACAGGGATCAGTTCTAACTTCTTCGCTCTACACCAGGAGTTCTCAAACGTTTTCTTTCTGAGCCTCCCCCCCAACAAGCTATAAAAAGTCCACGGTCTACCTGTGCCACCACAACTGTTTTTCTGCATATAAAAGCCCAGGACAGCATTTGGGTGTAGCCAGCAGGGCAATTGCTTAGGGCCCCACACCACAGGGTGCCCTGTGAAGCTAAGTATCGGGGTAGCCGTGTTAGTCTGTATCTACAAAAATAACAAGGAGTCTGGTGGTACCTTAAAGACTAACGGATTTATTTGGGCATAAGCTTTCGTGGGTAAAAAACGTTTTTACCCACGAAAGCTTATGCCCAAATAAATCTGTTAGTCTTTAAGGTGCCACCGGACTCCTTGTTGTTTCTGTGAAGCTAAGTTGCTTGAGCTTTGGCTTCAGCTCTGGATGGTGGGACTCGGGCTCAGGGTTGGGCTTTCTGTCCTGGGCACCATAGAGTCTAATACCAGCCCTTCTTGGCTGATCCCCTGAAACCTGCTTGTGGTCTTCTGGGGTACCCTGGGCCCCTGGTTGAGAACTGCTACCCTATGTTATTTAATGTCTTTATCAATGACCTGGAAGAAAACAAACTCATCACTGATAAAGTTTGCAGATGACTCAAAAATTGTGGAAGTAGCAAATAATGACACAGGGAGGATAGCTCAGTGGTTTGAGCATTGGCCTGTGAAACCCAGGGTGGTGAGTTTAATCCTTGAGGGGGCCATTTAGGGATATGGGGCAAAAATCTGTTGGGTGATTTACTGGGGATTGGCCTGGCTTTAAGTAGGGGGTTGGACTAGATGATCTCCTGAGGTCCCTTCCAATCCTGATATTCTATGATTCCAAGAGAACAGGGTAGATGCAAATAATGAAGAGAACTAGATCACTTGGTAAACTGCATGCATGCAAGCAAACAATAGGAATTTGATTACAGCTAAAAGCTACATATACAAGTAGGAACAAAGGGTATAGACCACACCTACTGGAAACAGTGACTCTGAAAAAGATTTGAGGGTGGTGATGGATAATCAGCTGAACATGAGTTCCCCGTGTGACACTGTGGCCAAAAGAGCTAATGTGAGTCTGGGATACATAAAGAAGCAAATCTCAAGGAGGAGCAGAGAGGTTATTTTACCTTTGTATTTGGCACTGGTGTAATCGCTGCTGGAATACTGTGTCCAGTTCTGGTATCCACAATTCAAGAAGGATGTTGATAAATCAGAGAGGGTTCAGAGAAGAACCACAAGAATGAGCAAAGGATTAGAAAACAGGCCTTATAGTGACAGACTCAAAAAGCTCAATCTATTTAGTTTAAAAAAAGAGAAGGTTAAGGGGAGACTTAAGAACAAAAGAACAGCCATACTGGGTAAGACCAATAGTCCATCTAGCCCTGCATCCAACAGCGATTGGTGCCAGATGCTTCAGAGAGAATGAACAGAACAGGGTAATTATCAAATGATCCATCCCCTGTTCTCCAGTCTCGCCTTCTGGCAGTCAGAAGCTTAGGGACATCCAGAGCATGAGGTTTTGACCCTAACCATTTTAGCTAATAGCTATTGATAGACCTATCCTCCATGAACTTATCTAATTCTTTTTTGACCCAGTTATACTTTTGGTCTTCACAACATCCTCTGGCAATGAGTTCCATAGGTTGATTGCATTATGTGAAGAAGTACTTCCTTTTGTTTCTTTTAAACCTGCTGCCTATTAATTTCATCAGGTGATCCCTGGTTCTTGTGTTACATGAAGGGGTAAATCAGTGAAGACTGATGCAAAGAATTCATTTAGCTCAGTTGCTCTCAAACTTTTTTACTGGTGACCCTTTCATATAGCAAGATTCTTAGTGCGACCCCCCTTATAAATTAAAAACACTTTTTTATATATTTAACACCATTAAAAATGCTGGAGGCAAAGCGGGGTTTGGGGTGGAGGTTGATAGCTCGCAACCCCCCATGTTCTAACCTCACGACCCCCTGAGGGGTCCTGACCCCCGGTTTGAGAACCCCTGATTTAACTTCTCCTTTAGCATGGTGATTGTCCTGTGGCCCCACTGATTGTTTGATAGGCTTCCTGATTCTGGTGTACTTAAAAAAAATTTGGTGTCAGTTTTCGTGTCTTTTGCTAGTTGCTCTTCAAATTCTTTTTGAATTACAGACTTGATTACAGTGTAAAAGTATCTACATGGGGAACAAATATTTAATAAGGAGCTCTTCAATCTAGCAGAAAAAAGTATAACATGATGCAATGGCTGGAAGTTGAAGCTAGACACATTCAGACTGGAAATAAGGTGTACATTTTTAATAGTGAAAGTAATTAATCATTGGAATAATTTACCAAGGTGGAATATCCATCAGTGATGATTTTAATATCACAATTGGATGTTTTTCTAAAAGATCTGCTCTAGGAATTATTTTGGGAAGTTCTTTGGCCTGTGTTATACAGGAATCAGATCACAATTCTCCCTTGTGGCCTTAGAATCTATGAACCCCTGCACTGGAAATCCAGTGCTTTTTGCTAGCACTAAATTAACTTTAACATTTTAATTAGCTAGAACTGTGTTTACACCAGATGGCTTTCTCATTAAGGTGCTTAACCCCACAGTGGTGTCTGAATAACAGATTTGTGACATTACAGTTGTCGTCATAGCTACAGATTGCACAGTGGCACAAACTGTGGATCTATGCTGTGTTGCAGAGCGATAGCAGGAAAAGGTCTCATTCTGGCTCTTAGGGCTGGTCTACACTGGGGGGGGTGGGAATCGATCCAAGATACACAACTTCAGCTACGCGAATAGCGTAGCTGAAGTCGAAGTATCTTGGATCGAATTACCTGGGGTCTAGATGGTGTGGGATCGATGGCCGCGGCTCCCCCGTTGACTGCGCTACCGCCGCTCACTCTGGTGGAGTTCCGGAGTCGACGGTGAGCGCGTTCGGGGATCGATATATTGTGTCTTAATGAGATGCGATATATCGATCCCGGATAAATCGATTGCTACCCGCCAATACGGCGGGTAGTGAAGACGTACCCTAATTCTTCAACAGCAGCAGGGGAAATTAGAAATGAACAGCTTTTAGGAGAAAGGATGGTCTCTGGCTCAAGTTAGTTTGTGAAAATCTCTCCTTGAAAAGAGGCAGGAAAAGTAGGAAATGTATACAGCAGAGAGGAAGGAATGTACAGTGACCTCCGAGTGCAATGGGGGTACTTGAGGGAAGTGGGCATTCGGGGCACTGGCAGTGTATGTGAGGGTTTGTGTGTTTGGAAGTGCGTGGCTGAACACACGGGTTTGTTGTAGGGTGGCTATGAGGCATTGGAGACACTATGAAAGAATGCTCATGAGTGCCGGGGCTTTGCACACTGAGGGCTCTATGTGAGTATAGGAACCCTACGCTACCAGCACTCCCAGCTGTCTTTGAGACACCACTGACTTCCTGAGGAAACTACAATGCATTGGTGTTCTTCCTGAAAACACCATCCTGGCCACCATGGATGTAGAAGCACTTTACACCAATATTCCACATGAGGATGGACTACAAGCTGTCAGGAACAGTATCCCTGATGAGGCCACAGCAAGCCTGGTGGCTGAGCTTTGTGACTTTGTCCTCACCCACAACCACTTCAGATTTGGGGACAACTTATACCTTCAAGTCAGTGGCACTGCTATGGGTACCCATATGGCCCCACAGTATGCCAACATTTTTATGGCTGAAAGAACAACACTTCCTCAGCTCTTGTCCCCTAGTGCCCCTCCTCTACTTGCGCTACATTGATGACATCTTCATCATATGGACCCATGGAAAGGAGGCCCTTGAAGAATTCCACCTGGACTTCAACAATTTCCACCCACCATCAACCTCAGCCTGGACCAGTCCACACAAGAGATCCACTTCCTGGACACTACAGTGCAAATAAGTGATGGTCACATAAACACCACCCTATACCGGATACGTACTGACCGCTATACGTACCTACATGCCTCCAGCTTCCATCCAAGACACATCACACGATCCATTGTCTACAGCCAAGCCCTAAGATACAACCGAATTTGCTCCAACCCCTCAGACAGAGACAAACACCTACAAGATCTTTATCAAGCATTCGTAAAACTACAGTGCCCACCTAGGGAAGTGAGGAAACAGATTGACAGAGCAAGACGGGTACCCAGAAATCACCTACTACAGGACAGGCCCAACAAGGACAATAACAGAACACCACTGGCCATCACATACAGCCCCCAGCTAAAACCTCTCCAGCGCATTATCCACAATCTACAACCTATCCTGGAAAATGATCCCTCACTCTCACAGACCTTGGGAGGCAGGCCAGTCCTCGCTTACAGACAACCCCCCAACCTGAAGCAAATACTCACCAGCAACTACACACCACACCACAGAAACACCAACCCAGGAACCAATCCCTGTAGCAAACCTCATTGCCTACTCTGTCCCCATATCTACTCCGGCGACACCATCAGAGGACCCAACCACATCAGCCACACCATCAAGGGCTCATTCACCTACACATCCACTAATGTTATATATGCCATCATGTGCCAGCAATGCCCCTCTGCCATGTACATTGGCCAAACCAGACAGTCCCGCTGCAAAAGAATAAATGGACACAAATCGGACATCAGGAATGGTAACATACATAAGCCAGTAAGTGAACACTTCAATCTCCCTGGTCATTCTATTACAGATTTAAAAGTCACTATCATTGAACAAAAAAACTTCAGAAAAGACTTCAAAGAGAAACAGCAGAACTAAAATTCATTTGCAAATTCAACACCATTAATCAGGGTTCCCTTAGATTCTCCAGTTTATCTTGTCATCCAGGGAAGCTGGACTTAGTGATAAATGGTCACTTACACCAGGGATTCTCAACCTTTTTCTTTCTGAACGCTGCCCCCCACCCCCGCAAAACAGTCTAGAAAAACTCCACTGCCTTCCTGAGCCACAAAAACTGTTTTTCTGCATATAAAAGTGAGGGACTACATTAGGGGGTAGCAAGCAGGGCAATTGCTCATAGCCCCACACCGAAGCTGCCTAGACTTCGCCTTCGGCCCCAGGTGGCGGGGCTTGGGGCAGCGTGGTTTCTGCTTTCTTCCTGGGCCCCAGAGAGTCTAATGCCGGCCCTGCAGACCTCCAGAAATGTGCTCGGGGCCTTCCAGGGGCCTTGGACCCCTGGTTGAGAACAGCTGAGTTACACTAAAAAAATCACAAAATATTCAGGTTGCTCCCAGTCCCAAAGACTTACCCCAGATCAGTTGGTGCCCTAGACAAAGACAATGCCTGTAGCCAATCCTGTAATAAACTACCTAGAAATTTATAAACTAGGAAAAAGAAATGAGAGCGTTATTTACAGGTTAAAGCAGGCAAACATGCACATAAATGAATTGCAGTCTAAATCCTAAGAGTGACAGAGTTGTAAGATCTGTCAATTCAAAATGTCTTTCAGGGCAGATCCACCCAAGGGTAAACCCTGGAATCTCTGACTTCAGTTTAGTGTCTCTGGCCTTGTGAGACCTTGGCTACACTGGCAATTTACAGCGCTGCACTCGCTGCACTCAGGGGGGAGGGTGTTTTTTCACACCCCTGAGCGCAGCAAGTGCAGCGCTGTGAAGTGCCAGTGTAATCAGCGCCTGCAGCGCTGCACGCTCGCTCACAGCGCTGCAAGCTATTCCCCTCGGAGAGGTGGAGTACTTGCAGCGCTGCGAGAGAGCTCTCGCAGCGCTGGCGGCGCGACTACACTTGCGCTTCACAGCGCTGCCGCGGCAGCGCTGTGAATCCGCGAGTGTAGCCAAGGCCTGAGAGTTCAAATAGAAAAGAGATGGAACATTTTCCTGTGACTTTATTTTATTTCCTTCATTCAGCCTCCAAGACTATAAGACAAGTTTTCTTGCATGTAGCATTTCCAAGGTGCAATAGAGCCATTCACCAGTCCTTTGTATTGTGATGTTCCTTGATGGCCCATCTGATTTTTGATGGTTCTTCTGAACGGGCGGGGGCGGGGGGGAACACTCCTCCCATCTGAGTGCACAAGTTTAGAGCAAACATTTTCAAAGTTACAAAGCAAAACCTACACATTTCTTTACAGCCTGGAATAGAGACATTACAGATAAGATTAATGCATACAGCAATTTACATACATTCTATAGAGTCTAAACACAAAATACATTCTTAGTAGACTAATACCTATTTTGAGTAGGGTTACCATATTTTGTGCCTCCTAATGGAGGACACTCCCGGGGCCCCGCCCCCAGCCCCGCCCCCACCCCAACTCCGCCCCGTCCCAAAGTCTCCGCCCCCTCCCCTGCTTCCCGCGAACATTTAATTCGCGGGAAGCCTGAAGCAGGTAAGG